>NC_048595.1:4460967-4473467 GCF_003668045.3 Cricetulus griseus
CGTTACTTTAGGAAGTGAGTATGCAGGCTAAAATGGACTTTCAGGGGCTGGACGGAGAGATGGCTCAGCTGTTAACATCACTGGCTGCTCCTCAATTCCCAGCACCCAATGACAACTGTCTACACTCCTGTCCCACGGAATCTAACATCCCTTTCTGGACTCTGAAGGCACCAGGCACGCCTGTGGTGCACAGACATGTATGCAGACAAAATATCCATACACATGAAATAAAAATAAAAAGGAAGTGGGCTTTAGTCTGCTGTGGCGATGCATACCTGTAACCCTGGGCAGAAGCAGGAATGTTGGAACCAATCCGTGCCTACACAGTGAGTTCGGGGCCAGCCTGGTAAACATGAGATGCTGTCTCAAAAAACCAAAATAAACAGAAGTTAAGTGGACTTTAGTTCTCAGCTTAAAGGTAGACAGTGATGCTGGGAGTCCTCAGGACACTGTCCCCTTTGTGCTTGAGCAATGATTTATTTATCCAGTTAACCCCTAGAGTTTTTATTTATTTAATTTATTTTTTGAGACAGGGTCTGGCTGTGTAGACCAGGCTGGCCTCGAACTCACAGAGACGCCCCTGCCTCTGTCTCCCGAGTGCTGGGGTTGAAGGTGTGCGCCCCCACTGCTACCCTTTGCTTCATTAGCCGCACTTACTGAGAAAGGAAATTAAGACTCAGAACGACTTGCCCAAGACACCCATTTAGGTCAGTATGTACCCTGCCTGCAAAGACACACTTCCCCCTTTATGGTCCTCAAGCCCACATGGGGTGCTAGGCGGAGTCACGTTCTTCCACACTAACAAGCACAAAGCTACGTGACATCTGCTCCAGTGCCAACCTGCAAACTGAGGACAGGTTTCCGGAGATACTGCCCCTCCCAAGCCAGGTGCTCACCGCTCACCAAGCCTGGGTCACCTTTTTCCCACCTCCACTCCTGCTAGCTCTCTGCCTGGTAAGGTTTTGTTCCTTCTTCACAGTGTGGTTCCATGGTCCAGCTGCGTTGGCACACCCGGACACTGGTTAAATGGGTTCGGTCCAGGCCCTGTGCCACACCTGCTTAGTCAGCGCCTGAATCCTGATCCTATCTCCCATGATTCATATGCAAGTTACGGGATCATAGCTAGGAGCATCACCGCTACCTCTCTAAACTGCACTCCCGCCCCCACTCCTATTCCTCTTCTGCTGCCCTGCCTCCGCAGGTGTCCTGAGCGGGTTCCTGCAGCTTGGTGGGAGCACTAGGGAAATGTCTGTGTCACTCTTAGCTTCTTGGAGCTGGAACAGACCCTGGCTGGCTGGGGACTTTACTGGGTCCCAAGGCTGGGGGTGGGGTGGTGTCTCTGAGGTAGCAGGCTGGGGACCTGGCCAGTTGCGCTGGATGCTGCCTCTGTGCTGGGTGGACACCCTGTCTCTCTTGCACACCAGCAGCCCTGAGAGGCAGAGGGGGTGCCTGACATAACATTGACCTTGGTGTTTAGGTTAGATCCGTCTCCCTTGGAGAGCGCTTCAACATGTTGGCCTGGTACATTCCGAGCACTGTGGAGTTTGGCAGAGTGGCCAATAAGTATTTTTAGTTCCTTCCTCCGTCGTGTTTGCCAGAAAACCACAGTCATTATTCAGGATCGGGAGACATTTCCTCCCAGACCTCAGAAGAGTCCGGACTCACCCTCAGATGCCCAGAGAGGCACCTTGGCCCTGGGCTTCAAGCTGTTCTGAAACCAGAGACATGCTAACGCTCACAGCCAGGCAGAACACCATGTACTTTTTAATAGAACAGCCTGTGCTTTGCCCCTCAATTATTAATTCCTTTAAGTCATGGTAAAATGTGTGCAGCAGAAAGCTTACCATTCCGCCTTTTCTCAGTGGCACCGAGTAAGTTCAGTTTGTTGGCACCCATCCCCACTGGCTAACTTGGGAATTCATCATCTTGTCAAACTATCCCCATTTAGTGTTTCCCAACCCCAACCCTAGCAGCCACCTTTCCACCTTCTTTCTACTTTTTATTAGTTAAAATATCCGTTGAGATTTTCATACATGCATACGATGAAATATGAGAATATCACTGTGGCATAGGGAGTAGCACTATCAGGAGTCAAGGCTTTGTTGGTATAGGTGTGGCCTTGTTGGAGGAAGTGTGACACTGTGGGGGTGGGCTTTGAGGTCCGAAATATGCTCACACAATGCCCAGCGTCTCCGTTCACATCCTGTTGCCTTCAGATGTAGGACTCTGAGCTCCTTCTCCAGCCCCATGTCGGCTTGCACGCTGCCATGTTCTGCCTTGATGACAATGGATTAAGTCTCTAAACTGTGAGGTAACTCTAATTAGATGTTTCCCTTTAAGAGTTGCCCTGCCTTGGCGTCTCTTCACAGCAATAGAAACCCCAAGACAATCACCTCCCCCCAGTTTCCTCCTCATCGCACCAGCATAACCCCTCCCAACTTTACAGCTTTCCTCCTTGCTCTTTCGTCTCTGACAATCCACAAAGTCCTCCTAGAGCGGCCCATGTGTCTGTCAGTGTGGGAAACCTAGCAGTGGCCACCCCTCAGAGGAGAATGGTTCCCCCTCTTCAGCTGCTATAGACTGCCAGTAGCCCCACAGTAGTGGGAGGGGCCTGGAGAAGCCCCGCCCATCTATGGAACTTTGATTGGCTGCTGTGAACTCTTGAGGGAGCGTCCCACAGTACCGGCTTGTCCTGCTTTTGCGTTCTTCCTGCCTCCTCTTCTGAGATGTTTCCTAAGCTTTGGGGTGGCGGTGATGGTAGTGATGATAGTGACAGTGGTGACCGTGGTGATTGTACCACGTATTTTTTTTGGGGGGGGGAGGAGCCACCGACCAACCAACCAGCTCCCAAATCATGACACGGAGACTATTAGTTATGAATGCTTGGCCTAGCTTAGGCTTATTTCGGGCTGGTTCTTTTAACTTAAATTAACTTGTTTCTCTTTATCTACCTTTTGTCTCGGGGCTTTTTACCTTTTTCTCCTTCTGTGTATCTTAATTGCTTCTCCTGTCTGTTGGCTGGCGCTGCCTGGCTTCTGGCCCCAGGTGTCTCCCTCCTCCTCCTCCTCCTCCTCCTCCTCCTCCTCCTCCTCCTTCTCCTCCTCCTCTCCTCCCCTCCTCCTCCCCCCTCCTCCTCCTCGTCCCTCCTCCTCGTCCCCCTCCTCCCCCTCCACCCTCCTCCTCCTCTCTTTTCTCGGGAGCCTAGATCACTCCTGCCAGCCCCACCTACCCCTCTTCTGCCTAGCTTTGACCCATTCAGCTCTTCCTCAGACCAATCAGGTGCCTTAGGCAGGCAAGGTGAAACAAATGCAACACAAACAAACCTTCCCACAGTTAAAGTAACAAATACTCGGCAGCATAAACAAAAGTAACACATCTTTGCCTAGTTAAAATGATATTCCACAACAGGTGATGGCAAAGCTGTGCTGTTAACAGCTACACACTTGCAATATCTTACTCTCAGTTACAAGTCTCTGAATTTCCTTTATTCCTTTTGTTGTTGTTGAGATGGGCTGGCTCACTGATCTGGATCTCCCCATGTAGCCCAGGCTTGTAGGGGATACCCTAACCACGCCCTCTTGGGGCTGGTTACAGGTAATGCTAGCCACGCCTGCTTGGGGCTGGAGACAGGTGACAAGGTCAGCGGGCCTGAGGAAGGTTTAGGAGTGAGGGACGCCCACGTGGGTCCCTTCTACTCACCTTGCTCCCTGCCGACTGCCTAGGCTGATCTGAGTGAGTAGCATTTTTCCTAAATAAACTACCTTTATAAGTAGACCTGACTCTATATTGCCACACTTTGCAGGCTGGCCTTGAATTTGTGGTAATTCTCCCGCTTCAGCCTGCTGGCTCTGCTGGGGGTTGAGCCCCTGGCCTCTCCTTCTGTGTCTTCTCACAGCTCTTCACTTCTCCTTTCTCTGTCTGAGAATCTGACCTCCTGTGGGTGGAGGACACAGCCTCAAAGTGCTGTGGTGTAGTTTTTCTCTACTCACTCAGCCAACTGATAAAGAAGATGCTCGATTAAAACACAACTGCCCCCCCCCCCCCCCCCCCGAGACAACCGGTTTCTGGTGAGTCCTAGACTGTGCATAGGGGAGTAGGATTGCTCTGAGAGCACCGAGGGTCGAGGGCAGCCAACTATGCTCTGATTGGGCTTGAGGTTCGCCACAGGACAGATTTAAAAGTCATGCTCACATTTACTTCTTGTAATTTTTACCTTATCTTGATCTTTTATTTATTTTATTTATAATCTCTTAAAAATTAAAATATAATTGCATCTTTTGCAGCTCCTTCCCTTCAGTCCAACTCCTTATATGTCACCCTTTCAAATCCATGCTCTCTTATGTTTTAAAATTACTGTTGTTACACACATTCATATGCAAATACATTTATAAATTCAACCTGCTGAGTCCATTTAGTGTTGCTTGCATGTATATTTTTTAGGGCTGACCCTTTGGTGTTGGGTAAGCATCTAAGGGGCTCATCTCCAGGGAGGACTAGTTCTCCCTCTCAGCAGTTTTTAATTGTTGGATCTTCATCTCGGGGTGGGGCCCCGTGAGACCATCTGTAGATTAGTGTGGTGTCCATATGTAGATTAGTGTAGCTCCTGTCCTTACTCAGAGAAGCACCTCTGTGCCGTAGCCAGCGGTTAATGCAGAGATTCATAACTGGTCACAGTGCTGAGAATAAGCACCATTACATGCATAGCCCTAAGTGGGACATCTTTATCAACCCCGCAAGACTCAGGGATCGTGGAGGAAGAGGGGGCAGGAAGATGTAAGAACTGAAGGATGGGGAACAGAAAGAAGTAAGTGTAGGGGAAATGTTAGCCACGCCCTCTTGGGGGCTGGCACAGGTGATGCGGACCATGCACACTAGGGTGTGGTCAGAGTGACATAGCAAGACCTTAAATATGAGGGTCTCACTCAGGCAGCTGCCTCTGTTCCATGGTTCCCCTGGTTGTACAGGACTGACTCCTGTACTGCATGAGTACTTTTTCTAATAAACTTCTGTTCATCAGACTTGCTCTGACTCCTTTGCAGTAGGCATTAATTGCACCCCGCTATAAGTAAGAGCAGGAGGGAGGATGTGCAGCAGGGCTGTGATTGCTGACTTCTGCTGGACTTGCCTGGCTGCTAAACTCACAAACTCACTGTAGTCCTGGCTACCTGCAGACGACCTCTGGAAGCCACAAGGCCACCGACATTCCAGCAGACAGCACTAATTGAACACACTGAGCTGAGAGGGGTTGGGGATGGACAGGGCGCTCTTCAGTCAAGAGTACTTGCTGCTCTTGCAGAGGACCCGGGTTCAATTTGTGAACTCACATATTGTCTCTCGTTCCAATGCCCTCTTCTGGCCTCCATGAGCACTGCATGCATGGGGTGTGTATACACACATGCAAGCAAACATTCACACGGATAACATTAAGCAAGAGGCCTGGAGAGGACATGAATGTGGGAGGGAATGTGTTGTTCCGGGAGATGGGGGTGGGTATGACTGAGATACATGCATTCGGTTGGAAGGGTGGCTCACTGGTTAAGAGTGTGCCCTGCTCTTGCAGAGGATACAAGTTTGTTTCCCCACGCCCATAACTGTATTGTAATTGCAGATCCAAGGGCTCTGACACCCTCTTCTGGCCTCTTTGGACACGTGCACTCATATGCACACACACACACACACACACACACACACACACACACACACTTATAAAATATAACTAAAATAAAAAAATGATACATTGCATGCATGTATGAAATGTCAAAGAATAAGCAAAGGATAGTAAGAAAACACCAAATGAACAAATGAGTGAATGAATGAATGTATGAATGAAACAGCAAGCCAAGGGCTGTCATACTTTTGCTGCTGCACAAATGGGGGTGACCTAGAAAAAGCCATCTGGGCATCTTTGACCATCAGGAGAGCAAGGAAACCCACAGCTTTTGGGTTCAGATCTTTTACAAACATAGACACATCAATTGCTACTTCCTGCTCCTTCAGCGTCTTCAGTCCTGGTCCCTGCATAGATCTTAGTTTAATGGCAGTGCCTTCCAGACCACAAGGGACCGGCTCCCTCAGAAAACTCTCTCCAGCACGAGGCAGAATAGGCTGAAGGATCTAGTTCAGTAGACACGGGGTTCTTCTGTAATGCACTTTCCAAACCAAGTGCACACTTTGGGATTAATTAAACTCTCTTCTAGCTGCCTGCCAGTGTAACCTTTCTTTTATGCTTCTTAGGGGGGTACACGAGTAAAAAGTCAAATCTATTATGTTCATGACTCGGAGGGAAAGATCTGGAACAAAATTACCTTACACGCTGTTTTTTTTTTTTTGCTTTCAAAAAAATTTTTTTCTGAGTCTTGGATCAAATAGCTGTTTGGTCTGTGTGTTAGCTGAGCCACACGTTCGACCGGGGAGAGGAGTGGTTTGGGATTACAGTGAAAGGAGCCAAGGAGAGGTATCAGGGATGCTAGCAAAAACCCCCAATTTATTGGCACAGTAGGGGAGTTATACTAAGGAGTGTGTTAAGTTGAGTGCTGACTGTCAATGCCATAGCTGTGGTCTCAGTCTGATCTTTCTTCTTTCTGGGTGCATGGCATTTAATTATGTTTACATTTAACTCCTTACACCATTCCATTTTTGATAATGTGTCACTTTGCTATCTCAGCTGGATGGGGGTAAAAACAAAACAAAACAAAACAAAACAAAACAACAACAACAACAAAACCATGTATCAGTCATTACCCTTGCCCAAGCCTGAGCAGGGGCATCAGCCACAGCAGGCAGACGCAGGGACAGAGTTTCAGCCCCTGGACAGGCTCTGGGAGAGGCTTGGTCCACACTGTGGTCTTCCCATCCAGGGCTCCTCCCCCAAGCGTCCTCCACACCTTCCTCCACACCAGGATCTTTGGAGAAAAAGCTACTTGCTTGCTTTTTTAGGATTCTTTGTAAACTTTAGACCAAAGTAGCACATACATAGTAACAAATAAAACTAAGAAAAGAAGGGCTGGGGACTTAGCTCAGTGGTAAGGGTGCTTGCCTAGCACATGGGTGTTCTGGGTTCAAACCAAGCACTTCAAATTGTGTATCTATATTTGCAGTTCTAGAGGAACAAAACTTAGAGAAGGAATCTCTCTCTCTCTCTCTCTCTCTCTCTCTCTCTCTCTCTCTCTCCCATATATTTAGGTGTGTGTATGTATGTATGTATGTATGTATGTATGTATGTATGTATGTGTGTGTGTACAAGGGATTTATTAGAATGGCTTACAGGCTATGGTCCAGCTAGCCCAACAATGGCTGTCCATCAATGGAAGGTCCAAGAATCCAGGGGTTGTTCAGTCTGTGAATCTGGATGTCTTAGCTGGTCTCAAGTAGATGCCAGAATCCTGAAGTGAGGGAACAAGACAGGAGAAGTGTTCCAAGAGCAGCTCTGCCTGCATGTTTAACTGTTTTATGCTTTAATTACTTTTTAAGAAAAGATTTTTTTAGCCAGGCAGTGGTGGTGCATGCCTTTTTATCCCAGCACTTGGGAGGCAGAGGCAGGTGAATCTCTCTGAGTTTGAAGCTGTCTTGGTCTACAGAGTGAGTTCCAGGACAGCCAGGGCTACACAGAGAAACCCTGTCTCGAAAAACCAAAAAAAAACCCAAACAAAAACAAAAACCAACAACAGCAACAAAAAAACAACTGCCTTCCTTCCTTCCTTCCTTCCTTCCTTCCTTCCTTCCTTCCTTCCTTCCCCCCTTCCTTCCGTGTATGTATGTTTCCCTTAGTGTATGTGTGTGCACAGTGTATGCGCAGGTGCCCAAGGAGGCTGGAAGGCTGCATCAGATCCCCTGAAGCTGGGGTTGCAGGTTGTTGTAAGTGGTTTAATGGGTGCTGGGAACTGGACCTTGGTAAGAGCAGAAAGTCCTCTCATTTGCTGAGCCCTCTCTCCAGTCTCCCCTTAACTTTCTTGAGAGAGTCTTGTAGTCCAGGCTGGCCCTGAACTTTCCATGTAGCAGAGGATGGTACAGAACTTTTGAGTCTCTTGCTTCCATCTCCTGGTGATGGAACCTGTGTCACTATGGTTTAATGTGGGCCTTGTGCAAGCCAGGCGAGGGCACTCATAATTGTTCTATGTGCACAGCCCTCTTGCTTCAATTCTGTAGTTTTCTCTGCTGCTCTCTGAGTCCTCTAAGGTTTGACCGATGAGTTTTGGACAGTATTGCTTGACACTGAAATAGATGAAGCTGTAGCGTGTGTACCCACCCCTTCCTCTCTGTTCCCCTTTTTTTTTAATCACCACTTACTCACACACCACATTCGACCTTTCCAGATGTAATTTGCATACCATGTACTTCTCCTCGTGAAAATGTGCAGCCGAGTGGTTTTAAGTGTATTTGCAAAGGTTCACATCTGCCTACCTCTAGAGTCAGCGGGTACAAAAATCCAGAGTGTCTCTACTCTTCCCCTCCTGCCTCCCAGGCACCCCACCCCACCCCCACTTGCTCCCTGTCAGTCTCAGTCTTCTGTAGTCACTCTGTGGCTGTGGAAGGGGATCTGGCCACAGCTTTGGTTTGATCCACCTAACTGTTAATGATTTTGAGCACCTTTTATTGATCCTATATGCTATTTATGAATCTTCAGGAAATGTCTATAAAGGCCTTTTATCTAGCCAGGCATGATAACACACACCTTTAACTCCAGCGATTGGAATGCAGAGGCAGATGAACCTCTGTGAGTTCCAGGACAGACAGTCAGGTCTACAGAGAGTTCCAGCTGTGGCTACATTGGGAGACCCTGTTTCAAAAAAAGTCTTTTATCACTGGGCAGCGGTGGTACACACCTTTAATCCCACACTCCGGAGGCAGAGGCAGGCAGATCTCTGTGAGTTCGAGGCCAGCCTGTGATGTGGGCTGTGTGTGTGTGTGTATGCTTCAAATATGTGTTGCTTTTATTGGTTGATGAATAAATCTGTTTTGACCAATGGCCAGGCAGAATATAGCTAGGTGGGAAATTCAGAGTTACAGAGAGAAAGAAGGCAGAGTCAGAGAGACGCCATGTAGCCACCAGGGAAGAGAGATGTGGGGTAATAAACCACGAGTCTTGTGGTAAAATATGGTATAATAGAAATGGGTGAATTTAATTGAGAGAGCTAGTCAGTAATATGCCTGAGCCATTGGCCAAACAATTTAATATTAAGCCTCAGAATGATTATTTAATAAGTGGTTGTGGGGACCAGCGGGCTGGAGAGAAACCTGTCCAGGGTACTACGCAGGACAGAAAACATCCAGCTACATGTTTATATGGTCTACAGAGCAAGTTCCAGAACAGCCAGAGCAACACAGAGAAACCCTGTCTTGAAAACAAAACAAAACAAAAAGTCTTTTATCTATTTTTAAATTTGGTTGTTTATTTATTGTTGAGTTGTAAGAATTCTTTATATATTTTAGATAATATGTCTTTATTAGATACATATATTTTCTCCCTTTCACTTTTTTTCTTTTTAGTTTTTTTGTTTGTTTTTCCAGACAAGGTTTCTGTCCTGAATAGTTTTATGTCCACTGTAGTCATCCGAAAGGAGGGAACCTCAACAGAGAAAATGTAGCCAGGCGGTGATGGCATATGCCTTTAATCCCAGCACTCGGTAGGCAGAGGCAGAGGCAGGCGGATCTCTGTGAGTTCGAGGCCAGCCTGGTCTACAGAGTGAGTTCCAAGATAGCCTCAAGCTACAGAGAAACCCTGTCTTGGAAAAAAAAAAAGATCTAGTTGTAGTGCATTTTAATTATTGCATTTAATTAGTGATTGATGGGGGATGGCAGAGCCCATTGTGTGAGATGCTGTCCCTGGCCCAGAGGCCCTGGGCTCTATAAGAAAGCAGGCTGAGTGCGCCAGGATGAATGAGCAGGCCAGTAAGCAGCACCCTCCGTGGCCTCTGCGTCAGCTCCTGCCTCCAGGCTCCTGCCCTGCTTGTGTTCCTCTCCTGACTTCCTTCAGTGATGAACAGTGTGAGCCAAATAAACCCTTTCCTTGCTTTTTGGTCTCTGAGTTTCACCATAGCAACCCTGACTAAGACACTGTCCTTCCATCACTTTCCTGGTAGCTCTTTGGGACACCAAAGTTTTGAACTTTGTGAAGCTGAATTTATCTATTTTTGTTTGTGACAAATGCTCTTCTGGACGGTAAGTCATTGTCCATATGAAGTCTGAATGTTTTAGAAACTCATATTTTCTTCTAAGCTCACTTCTAAGCGGAAGCTTGGGCCGCTGACAGGGTTTTTGCTGAATGTGTGGCCATTGTGGGGAGTCGCCCTCTGTTGCACAGGACTGTCCCCAGATCCAGACTGCTGCCGACTTCACCATCTACACTCCTGCGCCTGGGCCTACTTGTTCAAGTTCATCACAGCTGGGCTGGTTGACTGTTAACCAGGCCTCTCAGAAGGAGGAGGCAGGGAGCATCTGACCACCACTCTCTATCACCTGTGTGCAGTTCTGCCCTAATTATACATGGCCTCAGGGTCCTGGGAGAGGCTAGGGGATGAAGCTGGAGAAGGATGAGGGGAGGGCTCCATCTTCACAGGCAGAGGGGAGTCATCACCAAGCTGGATGGAGACCTCACAGTGTGGCTGCTGTAAGGTCACCCACGCTCCTGTCTGTAATTCTTTACCCAGTGCTCCACAAGGAAGACTAATAAGCTTGTTGGTTCCTCAGAGTGTGGAACCTCAGTGTAGGAGGAAGGATTGAAGCGATTTATATGTCCCCAGAGAAAGGAATTTCAGCACATATGCTAAGTTCCTCAAGCTATGGACAAGGATTCTACTACTCAGGTCTCTGATTTCTTCCAGTTGAGGACATTTTAAAATTTAGTTACTTGATTTTGAGACAGCATGTCACTATGTAGCCAGTCCTGGCTGGCTTAAGAACTCATGGCAGAGACCAGCCTACCTCTGTCTTTCCAGTGCTGGGATTAAAGGTGTGAGCCACCACTCAGGCTTTGAGATTTTATTTTTCTTTGTGTTGTGTATATGCCAGGTGTGTGCAGGTGTCCCCAGAGGCCAGAAGAGGATGTCTGACTTAGAGGTAGTTGTGAGACCCAACTGACATGAGCACTGGAAACCACTCCGGTCCTGTGGAAGAGCAGAACTGCTCCTAGCTGTGGGGCCATCTCTCCAGCCCCAGCGACAGTGTGCTGTTTTTAGCTTTTGATGCAGTTGTAAACAGAATTTTCTGAATTTCATGTTCCAATTGTTCATAGACATACAACTACATTCGTTTAGGTGGCAGTTTGCTTTTCCAGAGAGATTATTGGTAAGTAGCCCAACCTTGCTTGGAGATCATGACAGACAGCTTAGTTCTGCCCCTGAGTACTGGGGTTGCACCGGAAGGAACATCACCAGGGCCAACTTACAGTGATTTTTCACATACTGATTTTCCATTCAGAAGGCTTACTATTCCTAATGGTTGTGTGAGCATGCATGCATTCCAGGACCTTTACACAACTAGACACGGCAGAGCATGCCCAAAATCTTAGCACTGAAGAGCTTGATGACTGGAGTTCTGTCCCTGGTGGATGAAGAACAGCTGACTCCACAGGTTTGTCCTCTGACTTTCACATGGGAAGCATGTGGTATGCAACACACACACACACACACACACACACACACACACACACACACACGCAGATGTAGTCAAAAATCAGACGAACAAATGAAAACCTAAAGGGCTGGCAGGTGGGGGAAGGGGCTGAGAGACGGCTCAGTGGTTAGGGCTAGCAGGTGGGGGAAGGGGCTGAGAGATGGCTCAGTGGTTAAGAATGTATGCTCCTCTTGTAAACAACCTGAATTTGGTTCTCAGCACCAATGTCAGATGGCTCACAATTTTCTGTAACTCCAGTTCCAGGGGATCCAGTGATCTCTTCTGGCCATCTTGGGCACCTGCCACATAGACACAGACACAAATACACATAAATGAAAGATAAAAATAAATCCTAAAGGGGGTGGGGCTGGAGGGATGGTTAAGAAGACTGGCTGCCATTCCAGAAGACTTGGGTTAGATTCCCAGCACCTATCTAACAGCTCACAAGCATCTATAACTCCAGTTCCAGGGAATTTACTGCCCTCTTCTGGCCCCCATAGACACTGCAGGCATGTAGTGTACATACATGTCCATGCTGACAAAACACTCATATGCATAAAATAAAAACTAAATCTTTAAAAATAAATAGAGGACTGGGGTGGGTAGCTCAGAAGTATAATCCTAGCAGGCATGAGGGCCTGAGTTTGAACCCCAGTACCACACGCACCCACAAAAGATCTGTGAAAAGAGGTAGCTTCTCTATTTTAAAAATCTAGGTGACTTTTTTGCTTGCTTGGCTGTCCTGGCTGGAACCTAAGGTACAAGTTCCAGGTAAACAACGTCTTTGAGTTTCTCCTGGTTGGGGGGGGGGTGCATCTAGTTTGTCATTGTAGAGCTTGATGTTCCATGCAGGGTTTTCAATGACAGCGTCTGCGGTGCTCTCTTTGGCT
>NC_048595.1:4775967-4873467 GCF_003668045.3 Cricetulus griseus
GACAGGCCAGATGTTGACCTCAGGTGTCTTCCTTGATCACCCCCCCCCATGTTAGTAAGAGGCAGCACTTTTCTCTGAACCTGGAGCTTTGTTACAAGCTAGAGTGACCAGCCAGTGACCCCTGGATTGACCTTTCTCTGCATCCTCCCAGCACTGGGATTATGGGTGCATACTAATGCACCCAGATTTTTATGTGGGTGCCGGGAACCCAAATTTAGGCCTCCATACTTGTGCTTCAGGTACTTTGCAACTAACTCTCTCTCCAGCCCTTCCTTTTAGCCTTCTAATGGGATCCAAGAGTCTGAGGTCTAGACTCACCGAAGGGAGCTCAAGGCAGATCTATCCATAGCTAGAACTATGTGTGTGTACTTGATGTCTGCAGCCTGGTCCACGGCTGTCCCCTCTGTGGACTCCCTCTGCAGCTGCCTCGCAGTGGCCCATTTGAGTTGTGAGCCAGATAGGAAGGCTGTGTTCTGCATAGCATATGTTAGGGTCTTCTGAGACTAAACTCAATACCTCTTTGAAGCACCGGAGAGAAAATGCCTGCCTTCAATCCATGAGTTCTCCTTTTGTTTTCTCTTTACTCCCAGAAGCTCAAAGCTGGGGTGCTTGTTTTCCACATAGGATTCCTGATTACAGGTGTTAGCAAACGGAGCTGGTGTCTAAGCCTGCCTCCCCTTGTGTGGATGGGTTATGAAATTCAAACACTATTGAAACCCAAACACCTTTCATCTATTAATGGCCACTGGTGGCCTATAATCAAGTCACACTCTGTTAGCTACACAATTAACTTGTTTGTTTGAAGTGTGAATTAAGGTTTTGAGGTGTTTGCTAATGAATCTTCCTAGCTCCCTGCTTTAGCAGAAACCCCTATATTTTCCTAACTAAAGCAGACACCTCTGGAATGTTGGGAAAGGTAATTGTCTGGCCTGTTTTCTCACTCTTTACAGTCAACATCTGTTCAGCTTGCACCTGAAAAGAAAGAAGAAGGCCCTGAGTCTGGAGGGGTTGGGTGGCTCAGAGGACAAGTATGCTTGCAGCCCAACCCTGAGGACCCGAGTTAAGAGCCCCAGAACCCACATAAAACGCTAGGCATGCCAAGTGTGTGCCTGTAACTCCAGTGCCTCATAGTGCCTGGGGAGTGGTGGAGACAGGTGGATTCCTGGGGCATAGTAGGTGCCCAACTAGGCAATAAATGGTGAGCTCCACATTCTACCAGACTAGCCAATAAATGATGAGACCCACCTACCAGACTAGCCAGTAAACGATGAGCTGCATATTCTACCAGATTAGCCAATAAACGATGAGTTCTACATTCTAGCAAGAGGGTAAGGTGCCAGTGTTTGGTTTGCAGCACCCACACTGGGCAGCTCACAACCACCTTTAACTCCAGCTCCATGGGATCCAAAACACACTCTCTCTCTGTCTCTCTGTCTCTGTCTCTGTCTCTCTCTGAGAGAAGCAGGCTCTTTAGGCCTACTTCCCGTAGGCTGTGCCTCCCCTTGATGCTCAATTTTGCAACTTCAGGAATGAGCTGCCTCCTTGCTCACCCTGTGTCTGGCTCAGCTGGAGTGCTATGTCCCTTTTCCAGGAGCAGAGGTGTGTGACAGGAGTATCCCCCCTTGCCACTCTCCTTTGATTCTCTCTTTGTTTGCGATTCTCCTCTGTAACGAGTTTCTTTTGTAGATAATGGGATTCCATTATGGGGTGTTAGGATGACTGTGAGGCTGTGGGGCTGTTGACTGTGAGGAGCTTTTGATCAGTGTTTTCTGCTTGTATCTTTTCTTTTTTTTATTAGTCTTGTTGGGTGCGGTTTTAGATGAGCACTGGTGTTTGTCCTGTAAGGACACGGAGCTGCCCAGAGTAAGGTGGCTTTGCTTGTCCTGGAGGTGGGAAGATCTGGTGTCTCTTTCTGCTGCCTCTGTGCAACCAGTGTTATTGTTGACAAGCTTCAAGGTTTTCCTGACTTCTTTGAGTGATGGAAAACCATTTCAGAGGGACTATATTGATTAATATGCTAGAACAGACCATTATGGGTAGGAAGAGAGAGAGAGAGAGAGAGAGAGAGAGAGAGAGAGAGAGAGAGACACACACACACACACACACACACACACACACACACACACACACACACACACGCACACACACACACACACACACAATTCTTGATTTCTTTTAGCCAGGAATTCAGAATTTATCTCAAAGGGCAGTGACTCCACAAAGCCCAAGTGGATCCATCCCATTTTTATACAGCTTTCCCTTGTCCCTCACTCTTAATGGGAGCTGGCAGTGTGCGGCTGTCGGTGACACTTTCTGTGCAGACAGAATCCTGCCAAGGCTGAGGAGGAAGCCAACTTCTTACAGCACAGCTTTGCTTCCTCTTCAGGTTTACATCATGGCTCTAGAAGCAACAGGCTCTGCTCTTTTAGGTTCTGCCGGTTCTTGTGTAGAACCTATCGGGTCTGCATCTTTGTCTGGGGGCACAGGTGGTAGACAGGAGCTAGTCACAGAGCTGAGGCAGAGGCAGCATGCAGTCGTGACTGGTACCATCTCTTGCTCCACTTTTTGGCACTCAAGCTTGTCTAGCTCCTCATACGTGTGACAGGCTCTCTCTGAGACCACAGGACACGTTCAAGGTTTTAACTCTGCTTCTTAAGGCAACCTATTTCTTCTACCCAAAGATGGCTGACCTGCCTGGGAGTCAGTAAAATCTGAAAAAAAAAAAAAAACCCTCATAGCAAAGCTTTTGCTGCTGGCCCTATTGGAGTAGCTGGAACCAGATTTGTCTTCTTGCTACGATGAAATGGGACAAAATGCACAAAAAGTATGTTTAGCAGTTGGGCTGTGGGGCCACGCTATAGCCACACAGTTCTTTGCATTTACAACCCAAGGGTTCAGGATTCTATGCCAAGAAGAGTGCAGAGAGCCTGATCAGTGGAAGAGACACCTTGGCAGAGATTGGAGAGACTGAGGTGGTCAGAACATCTCAGGGTAGAATATTAAGAAGGCACGCAGGCTTTGCGGGGTAACTGTTCCAGAAATTTCTTTGACTCCCCTGGGTTGTTCTGTTGGCTTGGGTGTACATGGGTGAAATTCTACAGACTGGACAAAGAGCATCTGGATGCTGAAAGGTGAAAATTCCACAGGGATTAAGTTGGAATGGAAGCATCCATGGTTTGTGTGTGTGTGTGTGTGTGTGTGTGTGTGTGTGTGTGTGAGAGAGAGAGAGAGAGAGAGAGAGAGAGAGAGAGTATGTGTGAGAGAGAGAGAGAGAGAGAGAGAGAGAGAGAGAGAGAGAGAGAGAGTATGTGCATGCCTAAGATTCTGTAAGTCAATCAAGCCCTTGCATAATGCTGTCAAGGTTTTATATTTTGAATATAATGACCGATGAATGCTCACACTTACATGTTATGAAGCAGGATGCATCTTACTGTATAAACTATACCTCAATGAATCTGATTAAATACAGTTAACCTTGGGGCTAGAGAGATGGCTCCATAGATAAGATCATGTACTGTTCGAGCATAAGGTCCTGAGTTCAAATCCCTAGCACCCATGCCAGAAGCATGCATGGCTATGCATGTCTGTGTAGTGTGATTGGGACAGGTGGATCTCAGGAGCTTGCTGGCTGGCCCGACTACCCAAAGCAATGAGCCTCTGGTTCAGTGAGAGACCTTGTCTTAAAGGAAGGTGACAATGGAGGAAGGCAACTTCATCCTCTGAACACAATAAGCATGTGTAGCTATATACACCCCAAAAGAATATATATTCAACAATTAAACCATATATATGTGTGTGTATATATATGAAGATATATATATCCATATAAGACAATATATATCCATATATATCCTATATATATATATATATATTATAATACAGTTTAACCCAATCATGTAATCTGTAGCAAGGATCTACATATATTACCTATATGGCCTAGCTTTATTATGATTGTGCTACCCCAGCTGAGGCACAGGGTGATGGCCAAAGAGTGAAGAAGTAGCTTTCTCTTCTAGAAGAGATGCTCTTTATCCACATACACAGGTGGATTCGGAACTAAGAAGCCCTAGAATAGGACACATGCTCCTTCAGGGGCCTCAAACTACCATCTGTGGACACTTAGGGAGCTTGCTGTAGAACGCCCACTGCAATACATTGGGTATTTTCCCCAAAGACATGTAACCCCTCCTTCGCATTTCCACTGTACACTTTAACCTCTCTTCCAGCCTTATCTTAAAATAATAGATTAGACTGATGGAGGACACTGGTGCTATAGGTGGCTGTGGACAGTTCTCACATTGGCCAGGATCCACTTAGGACACACTTTTATTGTTTAACAGGGGTGTGAAGAATTGCTACCCAGGGCTGGAGAGATGACCCAGTGGCTAAGAGTGCATACTACTTTTTGCAGAGAACCTGGGTTTAGTTCCCAACATCCATGTTAGAAAGATGACAACCATAAATAACTCCAGCTACAGGGGATCCAACACCCTCTTCTGACTTCCACAGGTGCCTGCACACACACACACACACACACACACACACACACACACACACTCACACTAAATGAATAAGTAGAAAAAAATGGATAAATATATAAACTAAATCTACCCAGCAGAAGATGGCTAACTCCTCATAGGGATAAAAGATGGTCCTAAGGAGTCTTACAGTATCAGGGCAAGACAGCAGGTGTGGCCTCTAGGCCACGGATGGAGATTCAATAGATGGTTGAGAAGATTCTTCTGCACCCCACTGGCTAGACTTCAGACCTTCAGAAAAAGAGTGCATAACCTCCAGATGAACATGCAGTTGCCAAGGAGATGGGCTGTGCTGGAAGCAGTAATGTCAGCGAGGACAGGAACTGCTAGGGCTGTGCCTTCCCCTCTATCACTGTACAGGGCCACCGTTTCATGTCTTTGCATGTCTACACCTGAATATGGAGGCCAGAGGTCAACCTTGCACGCTGTTCCTCGGGTACAGCCCGCCTTTTCTTTGAGACAGGGTCTCTCATTGGCTCGGGACTCACCAGGTGGGCTGCATGAGCCCAGGGATCTGCCTGTCTTCACCTCTCCAGCACAGAGATTTCAAGTGTGCAGCACCATGTCCAACTTCTTAATTTTTCTTTTAAAGATGGGTTCTGGTCCAAACCTTATGCTTATGTGGCAAATATTTCACTGATTGAATGATCTTCCTGGCTCCCTGAGGTGCCCTAATTATAAATTTTAACACTCTCCTAATCTGGCAGAGTGGAGATGTTTCCAGGGCCCAGCTTCAGCATCTATGAACAGGACGAAGAAGGGTGAACTTAGAGTTTATAGAGATGACTAATAATGAGGCAATTGGCATGGCATTAAGATAGAGACTGTGGCAGTAATCTCTTGATTGCTTCACACCAGCACAGCTTACTGACCTAAGGAATGGCAAGTGTTTGGCTATGTTGCGGTCTCTTTAAAGTCTGTGTTCTAAGCTGTGTTTTTGGATAGTCTCCATTGGCCCATGGTATTCCAATCCACTCAGTTTCCAATGTCATAACTGTCACATCAGGAGCCTTAAGGTCAAATGTGTGTATAGTTAGTGAAGGAAGCCAGCTGCGGGGAGATGCAGTGGCTGGAGAACTCAGGCCCAGCCATGGGGGCGTGGACCTCCTCCACACCAGCCATGGGGGTGTGGGCATCCTCCACACCAGCCATGGGGGTGTGGACCTCCTCCACACCAGCCATGGGGACGTGGGCGTCCTCCACACCAGCCAGTAGGTGTTCCATATGAACAGCCACCAATGCCTGACTTTGTTTTTTCTAGAGCATCTGGGAATCCCCCCTCCAGTCTTTCAACTGGCAGAAAAGCCAAAAGAGAGAAATGCCATCTGGAAACCAGCCAGCCTGACTCTGTGGGCCCAGCCACGAGGCTGCCAGTGGGTGCCCTTGGCTTCAAACCTGCCCCTCTGCCTCATGTCACTTGCCAGTCAACCGGGTCCCACATCTCACTGGCTTCTCTTTTATAGACAGTCGCTCTGTACTGTGTTCTCTCCCCTGACTGCCGTGTTTCATAGGCTCCTGCCCCTTTCCTGGACTGTCGTCACAGTCTCCCAGCAGCCGGCCCTCTGCTGCACTGCCATCAAAGTGACATTTCCAAAGCATGTCTCCCCTCTGCTTAAAAGCCTTCTCTGACCCCCCCATACCTTCCCTCTGCTTAAAAGCCTTCCTGGCCCCTGTCTCTCATGGTTGAGACTCCACTTGCCTGGCATTTCAATTGCTCCCCAGTCTGGGGCCTCCACACCCCCCTGCTTAGGTACTACTCATTTTCCCCAGACCCTGCCAACTCCAGCCATTTCATTTGCTGGCGTTTCCTGAACACATTTACTCTTCCCGGTCCTGTCTTTACACATGCTGTTTATTCCCTGCCCTGGTGTCTCTGCAGTGAGCCTGCCTGGCAGCCCCCTGTTCACTCCGGAGCTGTCCAAGGTAGAGCCAAAGAGTTCAACATTCCCTTCCTTTCTCCTCAGCGTGAGTTCATTGTTCACACTGCTAATGGAACCTCCTCACAGGCCTTGCGCTAGACAAGGCAGCCCTGCAACCCACAGCCATCTGTCTGCCCAGCTGTTTTCCCAAGGACCATTGCTCCTTTTCCTTTGTACCATTAGGCCATGGTGTCCGGTATGCAGTAGGCCCTCAATAATTCACTGAACAATTTTAGTGATGAGTGGATACAGAACTGTGATGGTGTGAGTTGCTCTGTCTCTGAGTGTCTGTGGTGACTCCTTACTTCTTCCCTGAGTGTCACTGGGAGAGCCACTTCACCATCCCCCATGACAGACAGACAGACAGCTGTGCCAGGCTGTGTCTTTTTTTTTTCTTTTTCTTTTTCAGAAGGCCAGGTTGTTAGGCACGAACTCTGAGCTCAACACCCTGGACGTCTTTCAGACACCGTCTCCCAGAGGCCTTCGCTACCAATGTCATATGGTGTGTCTGGGTGTAGTGATGGCATACCCCATGGAGAAACAAAAAGAGAAAACCCTCTAGTCCATATGGTCATTGCTTCTAAAAGGTTGCTCATCACTTTGAGTTGGGGGTGTTGATATAACTTGTGGGTGGTGACCCAGAGAATCTCATGCAGGTATGGGCCTGGTCCCGTGAATGTAAGGCATCCTGGCTGTTGACAAGGGGTCAGGTCCAGAGATTTTAGATGGGACTCTACCACTGGACCCCGGTGTAATCTTCGTCATAGAAATGGACCTATCAGCTTTATTCAGGGATACTTACCGCTGGGAAGGGATATAGAATGGTTATTTATTTAAATTAGAGCCAATTATTTTTAGTGAAGTGCAGTGAGTGGCAGATTCTGGGAAAATTTTCTTGCACTGTAAACATGTTGGTTAGAAGTCATTAATATGACATTCACACATCCCTAATAAAGTACATTGCACGGAGAGCTGGCACCACCGAAATGCCCAGAGGACGCTCAGGATGAGCCTTAAAACCGAGAGTATTGGAAACAAGATATTTTTACTTCACATTTGGGAGTAATCTAATTGCATTTTGTGGCTCCAGCAGATGCTGGGGCCAGCTGCCGGCAGAGCACTGTCTATTCCCCTCAGCGTCCGTCCTCACACATAAAACCCTTGTGCAGAACTCTCATAAAAGCCAAACTTTTCAAATTACCCCTTGGTTGAAAACCCTTTTTTATGCAAAAGGTAACTGAGACTGTATAGACCCCAGAGATGTTTTTATTACTGGTGCTCTGGAGACTATAGAACAAGCATATATGCACACACATGTGTATATATACACACCCCAAACATATAATGTGTATGTATATATATATATACACACATGCCATATACACAGCCAAACACACACACACACATACACATACCCAAACACACATGAACATATATGATACTACCCAACATATGTAATATATACATGCCCAAATACATACAAACATAGATATACATATGCAAATGCATTCACATACACATGTATACCTGAGCGCGTGCACGCGCACACACACATACACACACACACACACACACACACACACACACACGAACAAAATACACATACTCAAATATATACACACATATATTATACACATAAACATATTACCTACTCAAACATACACACATGTACATATACAATGCACACATTTACAGACATGTGCATGTTATCAGTGTTATTTGTTTAACTCATTCCAGAAGGCACTAAGGGCCTCTCCACAGACTGTTTCTTCTCTGACATTGAACATGTGTATTGAAAATGGGGTAAGAGGATGGGCAGGCAGGCTGGGGAGGACTTGTCCTTTTTCTGAGAGTTGTTTTAGTGTGATTTTTGGAAGGCAAACTGCCACCTCTGTGCTGGACTGTTGTGTGTCACTGGAAACAGATGGTGTGTGTGTGTGTGTGTGTGTGTGTGTGTGTGTGTGTGTGTGTGTGTTTATGTGTTTTGGGGGATGTATGTCTCCCAGGTAGAGACCCACAGCACTGATAAGGCCCCTGCAGACTTCTATATTCTACTGCAGACAGGTGGGGGCCTCTCACACTGCAGAGAGCCCCCACAGTTTCTCCACTCTGAGGGAAACTGAGGTGACAGTGAGTCCTGCCTGCAGGGAAGTGTCTGCTCACGGTGGCCCCCTCTTTCCCACACGGACTCCACCTGGCTGCCAGAAGGTTCAGTCTGTCACAGGCTCCCACAGTGTCTATTTAGGGCCACCATCCCACACAGCAGCCTTGTTTGGCCCCTGAGCCCTGCTGAGGTGGGCTGGGAGTGGGAACGCATGCCAGGTTTAGAAAACAGTATGAAGAATAGGAAGCAGCTCAACGGCTTTCCAAAATTAGGGACGTTCTATTTTGAATACATTTGGATTAAAATATAAAACCTATTATTAAAGTTCTCAATTTTTTTAAACCTTAAAAAATGTAGCTCCTTGAAATTTCAAGATGATACATGGTGGCATATGGCCCCACTACTCGCTGTTGGAGAGTGGGGCCCTGGTGCTGAGGGTGGGGCCTGAGCTGTTAGGGGGCCACGCTGGGTGTGCGTTTCTGTAGAGCATTCTGCATGGGCACGGCGTTCCCTGGTAACAGCCTGCATTGCCCGCCTCAGTCCCCTCTCCCTGCACTAAGGGAGGCTCCAGTGTGGCTCCGTGTCTTTACTGTGCACAGAAGAACTTTGCATACTCCCATGCAACCTCCTATGAGCCAACAGTCACCTTTGCATTCAAGAGCTCCAGGCTCTATGGCTGAATAGGGACACCAGGTTTGGATTCTCCACACATCGCCGTATGACTGAGAGTGCTATGTGCTGGGGGTCCTAGATGACCCCAGTGGTTGCAGAGCAGGTTCCTGAAGCTGAAGTCTGCTGTGAGGTGAAGGACAGCCATATGATTCCCCAGAGAGACCAGGACCTGAGAGGGAAGTGGGCGGAGACGGTGAGCAGGTGCCAGGAGGGACGTCCCTCCTGTAGGAGCCAGGCCAGCACAGCAGTGTCCTCTTGTCCACAGGCCTCTAGATCCCCCACTGGCTCGCCACTGCCGCGGGCTCTCAGACCCCAGTGACGTCACTCCCCTGGATGATGGATTGAGTAATGGGTTGAAGAGCTGTACTGCCCCCTCTTGTACCCTCACCCTTCATGACAGTCCCCCCCCCCATGCAACCCTTCTGCCTTCCTGTTGTTGAAGACCATTGCTGACACATAGCAGAGTCCACAGAACTGTGGGTTCCAGCTCCCACAGGCTGCTGTCCCTGCCCCGGCCACACACGCACTGTTTTGGCAGCAGTTTTTCTATTTGAACATCCAAAGGACAAACTGAGCATTTAAAATCTGCAAGCTGGACAGTCTTTGCTTTGGAGCCTGCAGTGAATTTCTTCATCTTGACAGTGGAGTCATTCTTTCTAGTGTCAGTGCCGGATCTGGGATGAGAGAAGGATGCTGGGATAGCAGGAGGCTGGAGGCCAATGGATGTGCCAAGATGGCCCTTTCAGTCTGGGTCTGCTGTGTAGTAGGGCAAGCTAGTATCTCCATCACCTAGCCATATCTAGCTGGATGCATGAGATCTCCTCTTGCTCTTAAAATTAATTATGATAAAATTTACTTCCATAAACTCCAGAGCAGTGCTTCTCAACCTTCCTAATTCTACAACCCTTTAATACAGTTCCTCATGGTGTGGTGACCCCACCATAAACTTACTTTGTTCTTACTGCATAACTGTAAAATTGCTAATTATGAATCATAACGTAAATATGTTTTCTGATGGACTTAAGTGACCCCTGTGAAAGGGTCATTTGACACACAAAGGGGTCATGACACACAGGTTGAGAACGGCTGCTCTGTAGCATCGGTGCTGTGCAGCCAGCACCCTTACAAGTTCCTAACATCTGTACCGCCCCCAAAGGAGACCCCATGCTCTTTGGTCAGTCAATCATCCCCCTCAACCCCAGCCCTCAAAAACCACAAATTTATATTCTCTGTCAATTGATTGGGATGTTCTACATAATTCATTAACAGCATTCTTAACACATGGCCTGTTGCGGTAGGCTTCTTTCATGAAGCGGAATTGTGCCTTCATTATGGTATGTCCGTATTATAGCCCTCCCGAACAGGACTTTGCCCTGGTTCATATTTCTGGTCCCTCTGTGTACCCATTTGTCCATGTATGGACTGTGTGGCCTCTGCCTCTTTCTAAGCTCTTGCCAGTAATGCTGCCGTGAACGTTTGTGTCTGTACTTTTTAATTTTAAAATGTTTTTTTTAACAATGTGTCTTTTTGTGTGTCTGTGTGGATATGCACACATCAGTTTGGTGTCTGTGGAGACCAGGAGAAGGCATGGGTTTCCCTGGAGCTGGAGTTATAGTTAGGAGCTCCCTGACATGGGTGTGGGAAACAGCTCCTCTGCAAGAGAAGTACATAGTCTTAACCTCTGAGGCATCTCTCTATGCCTAGTTACTTTGAATTTCCATGGTTCTTACATTGCCTCATCTTGTTTGTGTGTCCATTTGCTCAGCCAGTTCCTAGGCTTTGAGAGGGCAGCATGCTGCCCCTGCCTGCCTATCTGGAGAGGAAGGGATGAACTCTGGCAAGGGCAATGGGCTGGCAAGACTGGGTAGCTTGAAGCTGAGGTGAGATAAGTGATCTGGATGCCTCGAGGAGGTGTGGAGACCAGCAGCAGCATGCAATAGCCCCTGGTGTCAAATCCAGCCATCGTGACCATGCAGAGGCAGGACCTGGCTACAGGTATTTAGTTTCCTTGCTCAGAATGGCTGGTATTAAGTGCGATGGGTGTTCTTCCAAGCTGTGCAGGAGGTGTCACAGATTGGGAGAAATGCCACACACACACACACACACACACACACACACACACACACACACACACACACACACCCCTACCTTGGTGGAGGAGGAGGGAGTGGGAGTGGCCAGTGGTCAAAGGAAGCTCGTTATTGAGTGTGATTTCCTGGTCTCTTGCTTGTCTACATACTGGCTTAGTGGGCTTAGTAGGCCTGTGCTAACCCTTTGGCTACACGTTGCATACACTGTGGCCCTGCAGTAGCAGAGTAACTGCTCTGTTGTTGACATGTGTTTCTCCCTTCATTGATTATGAGTTCAAGGGCTAAATAGCCTCCACAGTGTTCTCATTCCTGGGCTGCCACACAGTAGGTGTTCAGTGTCTTTAGTGTGGAACCTGAGTGCAGCAATGGTGCAGAGAGATTTTCTTCTTTGGAGGACAGCAACAGTGGGAAACCCTGCTAGGCTGTGGAGGGTGTGGCTGGAAGGATATTTGTGAAGGTCTTTGGGTGTGGGGGCCTAGGGAGCAAAGTGATGGATGTAAGGGTGTTGGGGTGTACTGTGCCCTTACCTTCTGAGTCACTGGAGTGTGATCCTTGGCTAGAGCAGGGGTCTAGTGTGTCTTAAGGTTTCTATTGATGTGATGAAAACACCACGGCCATAAGCAACTTGGTGAGGAAAGGGTTTAATTTCACTTCCGGTCCATATCACAGCCCATCATCCACGGAAGTCAAGACAGAAACCTGGAGGCAGGAATTGAAGCAGAGGCCATGGGGGAATTCTGTTGACTGCCTTGCTCCCCATGGCTTATGCAGTTTGTTTTCTTACAGTCATCAGGACCACCAGCCCAGGAGTGACATCACGCAGTGAGCACCTCTCATCAATCAAGAAAATATGCCACTCATTCTAGTGGGGGTATTTTCTCACTGAGGCTGCCTCTTCCCAAACGACTCCAGCTTGTGTCAAGCTGACACACTGGGCATCTAGTCAGCATGGCAGGTTACTCTGGATACCAAGTCTGCTGAGATTATGACAGAGAGAGGACACCTAACATGTGGCTGATCACGTGTGTGGTAGCCATGATCTGCTCTCAGCATCTTGCAAAAACAAATGGGATGCAATGTTGACTGACAGGGTTGAATCAGCAACTCTGAACAGTCATCCCAGCATTACCATCCATTGGGAGTGTTGGAGAATTGGGTGTGAGGAGGAGGGCTAGGGAGAGGTGTCCATAAACCCAGAAGTGGCCTTGACCATCGGGGCACCTCTTGGGGGGCCTCTAGACAGGTAATGCTGGTCATGGAAGCTTTTGTCCACAGACATGCTGTGGCTGTCAGTGTGATATAAGGACTACCATTCCTTGTAACTGCCCATGGGAGCTAATATTTTCCTCCATGAAGAGGGAGTTGAGGTCTAGGTGGGGCAAGCAATGTGTTCAAGATGAGCAGCTGATCTTTGCCAGACTCAGGACCCAAGGCCAGGTCTGTTTGTTCACAGCAGACAGGCACTTAGCAATGATGCCGAGCTGTCTTTCTGTGGCAACTTGGTTAATTAAATAGCTGCAAGGCCTTTGTATTCCAAAGCCATTGTTTTGCAGCTTTTCAGCTTTTACTTCAGCTATCTCCAGTCTTACATACATACATACATACATACATACATACATGTACATATCCATATCCATACATACATATGTATATATATACACACTACCACATACATGTACTACTATACAGAGAGACACACATTTAACTTATGCATACATATTTCCCTCTATAGCATCCACTCATCTCTCCCCCATCCATCCACATACCAGTCCATCAACCCACACAATCATCCACCCATTCATCTACCCACCTATCTACTCACCCATCTACCCATCCATCCACCTGTGCACCTGTCCATCCACCTGTGCACCTGTCCATCTACCTGTGCACCTGTCCATCCACCTGTGCACCTGTCTATCACCTGTGAACCTGTCCATCCACCTGTGCACCTGTCCATCACCTGTGAACCTGTCCATCCATCTGTGAGCCTGTCCATCCACCTGTGATCCTATCCATCCACCTGTGAACCTATCCATTCACATGTGTACTTGTCCATCCACCTGTGCACCTGTCCATCCACCTGTGAGCCTGTCTATCCACCTGTGAGTCTGTCCATCCACCTGTGCACCTCTCCATCCACCTGTGTACCTGTCCATCCACCTGTGCACCTGTCCATCCACCTGTGAGCCTGTCTATCCACCTGTGAGTCTGTCCATCCACCTGTGCATCTGTCCATCCACCTGTGAGCCTGTCTATCCACCTGTGAGTCTGTCCATCCACCTGTGCACCTCTCCATCCACCTGTGTACCTGTCCATCCACCTGTGCACCTATCCATCCACCTGTGAGCCTGTCTATCCACCTGTGTACCTGTCCATCCACCTGTGCACCTATCCATCCACCTGTGAGCCTGTCTATCCACCTGTGTACCTGTCCATCCACCTGTGCACCTATCCATCCACCTGTGAGCCTGTCTATCCACCTGTGAGTCTGTCCATCCACCTGTGCACCTGTCTATCACCTGTGAACCTGTCCATCCACCTGTGCACCTGTCCATCACCTGTGAACCTGTCCATATACCTGTTCACCTGTCCATTCACCTGTGAGCCTGCCCATCCACCTGTGCACCTCTCCATCCACCTGTGTACCTGTCCATCACCTGTGAACCTGTCCATCACCTGTGTACCTATCCATCCACCTGTGCACCTGTCCATCACCTGTGAACCTGTCCATCACCTGTGAACCTGTCCATTCACCTGTGCACCTGTCTATCACCTGTGCACCTGTCCATCCACCTGTGCACCTGTCCATCACCTGTGAACCTGTCCATCCACCTGTGCACTTGTCCATCAACTTGTGAGTCTGTCTATCCACCTGTGAGTCTGTCCATCCACCTGTGAACCTGTCCATCACGTGTGAACCTGTCCATCCATCTGTGCACCCGTCCATCCACCTATTCACCTGTCCATTCACTTGTGCACCTGTCCATCCACCTGTGCACTTGTCCATCCACCTGTGTGCCTGTCCATCCAACTGTGCACCTGTCCATTCACCTGTGCACCTGTCCATCCACCTATGCACCTGTCCATTCACCTGTGCACCCGTCCATTCACCTGTGTACTTGTCCATCCACCTGTGTACCTGTCCATTCACATGTGTACCTGTCCATCTACCTGTGCACCTGTCCATCCACCTGTGAACCTGTCCATCCACCTGTGAACCTGTCCATCCACCTGTGAACCTGTCCATCCACCTGTGTGCCTGTCCATCCAACTGTGCACCTGTCCATTCACCTGTGCACCTGTCCATCCACCTATGCACCTGTCCATTCACCTGTGCACCCGTCCATTCACCTGTGTACTTGTCCATCCACCTGTGTACCTGTCCATTCACATGTGTACCTGTCCATCTACCTGTGCACCTGTCCATCCACCTGTGAACCTGTCCATCCACCTGTGAACCTGTCCATCCACCTGTGAACCTGTCCATCCACCTGTGAGCCTGTCCATCCACCTGTGAGCCTGTCCATCCACCTGTGAGCCTGTCCATCCACCTGTGAGCCTGTCCATCCACCTGTGAGCCTGTCCATCCACCTGTGAACCTGTCCATCCACCTGTGCGCCTGTCCATCTACACACCTGTTTAACCAGCTAGCTATGTTACCATTCATCCACCTCCTCACCTATTTACCCACCCATATACCAGCTCATCTTGCACCTAACAGACATTTTTTCAGGTTTCCTCCCTATGCTCCAGGACACAATTAAGTCCTGTGAATGCATCAGCAATGACATAGCCCTTACTCTCGAATGTTCTGATGGGGATGCTGCCCAAGTAAACAAGCAATTACGATACACAGTGATGAATCCCGCACACTGAGGAAGGTTCTGTGGACGGGTAGAAGATGGATGACTGGCCTGGGTGTGGGATTATTGACCTATGGTGAGACCCCCAGGGAAGGGTTCTCTCCAAAAGAGGAAACAGACTTTTACAGGCTCAGGGATGACAGCCCATTGGGCTCATTCTTTCTTTAGCTAAAAATCAATGATAGGAACTTGAACAAAGAAGTTGCTTTTGTCAACACTGGTGTTTCCTGAGTTCTTGCTGTAGGCTTTAGTCTTCCATGCTGTGATGGTTTGGGCTCTTGGTTCCAACATATGTATCAATGGCCATTTACTATGACTATAGAGAGTCTTGGTCTTCACTGGTCCTGGTGGTCTTCATGGCATGGCAGGTCTTATTTCTACCCATAACTGACCTGTATACCTGATATTGAGAATGACTCTTCCTTTTCCCCAAGGTCATGTGGACCATTGCTGGTCACAGTGCTTAGATCCACTATGTCTAAGCCCAAGAGGCTGCTGGTTTCTGGGCACACGGCCTGCTCTATTCCAAGGAGCTCGGAGCTACTGTTCCCTGCAGCAAGAGCTCAGAGGGAACCCAAGGCCCATGCTCTGCATTTTGCTGACAGTCCGTGGCAGAATCTCTGTGTCACATTGCCACTGAGATCAAGGGAAATGCGTACTAGCCCAACTCTAATTAACTTAGGATCCCAGTAAATTTCATGTTAGCAGATCTGTTTGGATCAGGGGGTAATGGGCCATGTCATATCTAAGAGATGGGGCAATGTCTTATGCTGTGTCACTCACTGGATCCTTGTGGAAATTATTAATAAATCAGTAATTCTATCTGTGATGATGTTATTGTCTTTATAAATATTTAATTTACCTTCAGGTGCTCATATTTTCCCTATCTTTGCCTGAAACTCAGCTGACTTGGGCCTCTGAGGCTCGGCTCAATAGATCAAGTTAGCAGTGGGAATGGTTCTCTCTCTCTCTCTCTCTCTCTCTCTCTCTCTCTCTCTGCTTCCTCTGTCTGTCTTTCTGTCTCTCTCTGCTCTCTGTCTCTCTGTGATTTCACTCCAGGGTGGGGGTTGGGAGTCAAGCTGAGCGGATGCAGTTCTTTGGTGAGAGAATCTGAAAGACACCTGTTTGGGAGAAGCAGAGTGTACACCGAGACCTGTTGTTGGCGTGTGCTTTTCTCCTTCAGGTCAATGGCATTTGGGATCTCAAAGGGTCTCTGATGTTTTCCTTCTACAGAGAAATATTTTTGTCTTTGCCACTGACTCCTCCTTTGAAACCCAGGCTTTGATGGCGATTGTGTGGATGGCTGAGTGAAAAGGACTCAGGGAATCAAAAGAGAGGCTGAGTCCCAGTCAACAATTTTTCTAGAAGAGTCTGACCAAGTTCCTGCCTGGCCAAGATGTACAGCAGCTGGGAAAAAATAACTACTTTTTTCTTTCTGCTTCTCAGGGTCCAACATGAACTAATTGTTATCATTATCTTTTTATTTTTCTGTTTCAGGAAATTGCGGCTTATTTAATAACATTTGAGAAACACGAAGAATGGCTAACCACATCCCCTAAGACAAGGTAATGTCCCAGCTATCACAGTTTCCAACTCTGTATGGTGAGACTAGATGATTGATTTGGGGATTACCAGATTTGGCCACCCAATGCAGGGCAACGAGGTGAGAGTACCATGTTGTGCTCAATGGCCTGTGAAAGGGAGGCTCATTTACAGGTCCCAGACGGTGGTAGTGGCGGACGTGGTGAGGACTAGACACTGGGCAACAGCTGTTGGGACTTTACACAGGATGGCTCTGGGCTCCTTCCCTCAGCCAGGCACACGGACACTTGCCAGACAGGTGCAGAGCAGGGGGCAGTTTATTTTGGGAGAGTGCCCGCCTGCTATCAGTGGCACAAACTCTTTAAAAGAGGAAATGAACTTAAGGGCTGCTTGGATCTCAGTGTGTTTTATACACCAATAAAGCCCGGTTACTCTTGATTTCTGGGAGAAAGAGCTCCCAAATCAGAAGCAATGGCTAAATATTACGCAGTAAATGTCCTTGAACCCAGTAACTGCCACAAACACTTAACTTCTCTTGCCACCCGGGACTGGAGGAAATTGGCGAAAATATAGCCAACCCATGTCCTGCCCACCAAAGTGATGTTATTATCGGTGAAGGATGGTGAGCCTGGGATTTGGGGCTGATTTTAAAGACAGCCTCTTATTTTCTGCCCAACTCTTTAAGTTTTTATTTTTGATATGTTTCATGCTAAATCATCAGAGATCTGCAGCCATTCTCTTCCAATTGCTACGGCATTTCTATTAGCAGTGACAGGGCCAGGTGCTTTTGTTAACTGTAAGGTGGCTTTCAGGGCACTGACTATTGGGTTGAGGCTAAAAGATGGAGTTCTCGGCCTGCCACATGTGGGTGAGCACAAAAGTCTTTGGCGTTGTCAACTGGAACCAGGATTAGAGCGAGATGGGTTCTCTGTACCCTTGGTCCTTCGTTTGATCCATCTATTCTCTCTGAGCTATGATGCAATGGGTTCTGGCTTTTAGAATGTTCCTTCATGAGACAATGTGTATTCATTCAGTGTCTTGTTGCTGTGACAGAACACCCTGCAAGGGACAACCTCAGGAAACAAAGGCTCAAGGTCTGAGGCTAAACAGTCCATCCAGCAAGGAGGCGGGGTGGCAGGAGGGTGAGGCTGCTGGGCCACCGTGAGTCTTCCGGAAGCAGAGAGAGATGGATGCTGATGCTCTGCTCACTTCTCCTTCTTTTTGCAGCCCAGGCCCCGCCCTTGGGATGGCAACACCCACAGATGTGTTTTCACTCCTTGGTTAACTTAATATAGGAACTTGCTAAGAGATACACCCGAGGATTTTCCTCTTTGGTGATTCTAGATTCTGTTGGGTTAATAATGTTAACCACCACACTCTGGGAATCCAAGCAGGAGGAAAGAGCTATTTATGAGACAGAGTTAAAGTCTCCAGAACATGGTGGGGTTTGCATGCGTGCATGCACGCACACACGCTCTCGTGCATTGTGCCCGCAGTACTTTAGAATGTTGCAAGGCTGGGGTTTCCTCTCGCATTTCAGCCCAGGGATTTGGGGATTGATTGAGAAGAGGATGTAACTTCCGGTCATCCTGGACTCTGACTTCTTGGAGCATAATGGATCATGAGACTTCTTGTCATGATGTAGGAATGAAAGGTCCATATTGACAGATTGGTAGCATTTAGTAGCATTGTGGCAATTGCACGAAAACCCATTAAGCTCCTTAAAAAGCACCATCCCTCTCTTCTCTCTCTCCTTCCCTCTCTCCCTCCCTTCCTTCTTCCTTTGCTTTCTCAGTCACCCCAGTGTTACGATGACAAGTGTGCACCACCATGCCCAGCCTCCCTGCTTTTTCTTCTTTATTAGAAAGTTGAGCTCCTCTCCAGTCTGTCTTTCCTGGGTCATCAGGAGCATCACAGGGAAGATAACATCTATGACCCTGCTTTGCAGGTGTGAGTGTCCATGTCTGTCACAGACTGCCACTGCTCTTGTCCGTGAGGGGTGTCCCTCAGCGCACTGGAGGCTTGGACCTCGGTGACATCGATGGGATTTCCTTCAGGCTCTGGGAGTTTGAACTTCTTTACTCCAGGCAGAATGAACACTCAGACTCCTGCTCCCTTCCCATAATGCCCCCTGTTTATGCCTGAAAGCTTCCGGTCCCAGGAGGACAAGTTGCCCTGGTTGTTCAAGGACCTTCCTAAATTAGTTGTTGAGCTGAGTTTGGGTTCCCCTCCCCCACCTTTTCCAGCATTGAAATTAATTGGTGCAGTTAACTGCTGAGCTCCCACAAGCCAGTCTCCTGATAGTAAAGAATTAATGGCACCAATACTCCTCTGAATGGGAAGGCAATGCAAGTTCTGTTTGCAGCTACTGTTAATTTCATTTTAGAAAATTAATAAGAATGAATTGCACCGCTGACATTTATAGAGTTTGCTAATAAAATGATACATTGTTTGTGTGGAAGAATCCTTATTAAATTAATTGTTGTAATCAGTCCACATATAGACGTTGGTATAGGAACTGCAGAGGGGCCCTCTGTTGTTTCTGAGGCTTGCTGGGTGCCTTAGGGATAAACATTGTGCTTGCTCATCCTAATTCAAGAGAAGGCCCTGGACGTCCCTCACACCTGTTCATAATGAGGTATGTTTCAAAAAGTTCTCAGGACTGGGGGCCCTTGGGGTGGCAGTGGGGCCGCCACAGGACTGAGTGGGGAATGCTCGAATGGCCCGTATTGTGTTATAAGCAGGTGAGATCTTAAGCCTGAAAACTCATCCTCGGGGACATCTTTGTTTGTCACTTGCTTCATGCTTGGCAGGATCATAATGCCATTTGGAGCTGCAGGGAATCCATCCTCCCCACCCTGCCCTGCGGATTTATGATCTTGGAATAGAGTCCTCCCTCTGTCTAGAGTGTTAGCTCTTCCTTCAGGCCTCGGGAAGGTCGCTTTTGAAGACCACCCACACCCATCCGGACAGGCCCCATTGCCTCTTCCTTGTACGGTTTCTGAGAGCACCTTGTGGCCTTTCAGTTTTTCTGTTTAGTTTGGTTATTCCTCATCTGGCCCCACCCATGTGCCAGTGGGGGATTTTCAGTTGGGTTTGCTCTTGGGTAACCCAGATTCCTGGAGCATTCTCTCCATGTACACTGGTGAGATGAGCAGAATGGGTTAAAAATTGGGGATCTGAGTTCTGTGAAGCAAGAGACCTGAGCTTCCTCCTTGTTATTCTTTGTAACAAGAGGTTCTTGGTCCCGGCTGGTCCCGGCTGGTCCCGGCTGGTCCCGGCTGGTCCCAGCTGGTCCTGGCTGGTCCCAACACCCTCCTCAGCCCCAAATAAGCACACAGACGCTATATTAATTATAAAACTGTTGGCCGGTGGCTAGGGCTTCTTATTGGCTAGCTCTGTCTTCTTATTAATCCATTTCTACAAATCTATGTATTTCCACATGGTCTTGGCTTACTGGAGAAGGGTACAGACATGCTACTCCTTTGGCGGGCTACATGGCAACTCCTGTCTGCCAACACTTCCCAGAATTCTCCTCGTCTCCTAGCCCCACCCATCTTTCTGCCTCATTGGCTGAACAGTGTTTTATTCACCAACCAACAAGAGAAACATATACAGAAGGACATCCCCATCAATTCTTTCTTGAACATCTAGCCTCACAATTGGCCAGCACACCAGCGTGGCCTACTGTAGCACTTGCTAGGGGTTAGCTGCTGTGCTTGATAGTTTGTACCATGAGGGCTGAGAGATGGCTCAGAGGTTAAGAGCACTTTCTGTTCTTCCACAGGATGCAAGTTTGGTTCCCAGCACTCACACTGGGTGACTCACAACCACTTAACTGTAGCTCCAGGGGAATCTGACGCCCTCTTCTGTCTTTGTGAACACTCTTACACCACACACACACACACACACACACACACACACACACACACACACACACAAAATCTTAAAATCTATACCATAGCTCTGCCAGGCAGGGAAGGGCTGCAAGGCCACAGGACTTACGGAGCTTAACAGCATTAGAACTCTTCATCTTCTCTAGACATAGTCCATGATGACAAGGACTGAGAACACAGCCCAGGAAGCCATTCTACTGTCCCTCAGCAGCAGCCAGGAGTTGGAGGCACCAGTAAGGGCTTCCCTCTGTGAGCCAGAGTGGCTTGACTGTGCCAGCCAGGTGGGCCTCCTGAGCATTCTTGGCTAGATTCCCCCATCCCTACTCTGAAGCACAGGCAGTGCAGGACCAGCATGGTGGGAACAGACCCTGTTAGCATGGGTGGGAAATCCAACCCAGTAGATGATGATTTAGAAATGCTGACCTCTTCCCATTTCCTGGGAAACATACCACCTTCCTATGAGCCAGGATGGGTGAGGCTGAAGATTGAGGCAAGAGGCTTCTCCCAGGAATCCTGTTTATGCTGGTAAGGAGGGAGCTGCTATTAGTTATATAATTAATTAATTGGATTGGTATAGATAGCGTCTTCACACCAACACAGAGGGGTCTAGTAATAGAATTTTCCTGTAATGAACACTAAATGCTTTTGGTCAGTAAGCAGTAAAAAACTCCATGTAGGAGGAGGAAGGGCAGAGAGAGGAGAGAAGAAACCAGAAGCAAAAGAATGTGGTGGTTCTGGGGGCTCTTTTTATCCTTTCAGGCTTTCTTGACCCCAGTCCTGCTCTTCCTTGCCCCTAATGATCGGTGGACACTTTGCCATGGACCAGTTTCCTCCTCTGTCTGTCAATCACTGACATAGACCCTCTCTCCAGGGCCCCCTGGATGCCATATTGTTATCTCGACTCTGCCTCTTTCCCTGAGTCATACCCTGGATTGCATAATTTGACATCCCTGGCTCTCCCAAGAGCCGCTTCATTTTCAAAGACAACTAAGCCCAGCTCTTCTCTTCTCTGTGGCTCTTCTTTGTTTACCTGGCTCTGATTGGTCACTCACTGGGCCTGTGTTGTGAACTCATCACTTCTCTCTGTAGGCTCAGAAGTCTTATGGTGTGCAGGGCACTGAGATCTCTCCAGCATGTTCCTGCTCAGGGCTATGTGCCTTTGCTATCAACTTTCCTATCCTTTCCTAGCCTTGTCTAGCATCAGATTCTACTTGAGAGCCTTGGAGATGTCCCAGGAGACAAGGTCATACTCACTAGGGTTGTTTCCCTGCCTCTACCCCTGACTGCCTGCATCCAAGCTCCTCCTGTGGGCAGAGTAGGCTGCACTGTCCCCTGTCATCGTCCTTGCCCCCATCTTTCTCTTTACTCCACCATAGGCCTCACATTGTTTCTCCACATCCAAGCCTGGTTGCCTCTCCTTGGACACTTTTGGTCCCAGCAACTTCCCCAAGCCCTCCTTCTCACTAGATTCCTAAGGCTCAATATTTGCTTATGTCAGTGGGTCAACTGTCTGTCCAGAGTTCTAAGTCTGCCTCCCAGAGGGAAGGCATGTTTCCAAGGACAAGGCCAGGCTGCCCCATCAGTTTCCTAACAACCTGGTACTGAGGTAGTGTTACTTTGACAGAAGGGTGTGCAGTGTGCACAGTTGTCACAGTGCAGGGGTGTTGCTTGGAGGAGGACACCGGGCAATCAAGGCCCAAGGTGTAGGGTCAGTCTGGGGCCAGAGGGCTTGGGAACCTGATGGGGACTGTGAAGTTGATGGTGCCTTGCTCAGGTCTAGTGTAAATGACAGAGGGGGATGAACCAGTGGCCACCTTGGAGCACCAGATCTCTGGGATGGATAGGGATAAACTCATTCCTGGTGAAAGTGCTCAAGTGACGGGAACAGAACAGAGATTCCACTGGGATGCTTCAAACTTCCCAGAGCTAGCAAGGTGCAGAATTCTCACACTAGTTAGCTACAGCATAGACTTAAAGATGATCCTCTGAGTGACTTGGGCCAGATACAAAGGGATAAACACTGCACAGTTCTACTTACATGAGGAATCTACAAGAGTCAAATTGGGGAGACAGACAGATGATCTATTTCCTCAGTCTGGGGATGAGTGCTTTATGGGACAGAGTTTTGCCTGAAAAAAAGAAAAAAATGTCTTGGGGATGAACATTGGTGACAGCTATTCAGGGTGGGACAACTCTCAATGCCACTGAACTTGAAAATGGCCAGACTGGTGACTTTGCTGTTGATTATAAAATTTGATGTGGCTGTAGCTTCTTCCCCATTTTCTGATGGGCAAAGTTGGGGATGTTTCTGTGTGTCCTGGGTGTGGGTGGGTGGTGCCAGTTTGGGAGGATGTTCTCTTACCCAGGTATTGTGTGAACAAATGTCTGTCCACTCCAGACAGGCCGCTGGGGACAGACTGATGAAACAACTCCACCCTGGTCCTTAATGAATTTCCAGGAGTATGGGTGAAGGGTTGCTTAGAGAAACATGGCTGGCACAGATAGCAGCTTAACTGAAAAGCACATTGCATGGGTGAGTGGGGGACAGAGTCTCCTCTTGGTAATAATTGTTACTGCTTGTATAATCCTGGGATCTTGGACAGCTGCCTTGCAAGTCTTGTAATTTTCAGAAGTGTCCAAAGCCTTCTAAGTTTTGTTTACTTCCTGAGACTTGTATGTTTCCTTCACTGTCTGAGTCTTGGCAGTCTCCTTCCTCCCTTCAGCAGGGAATGTTTCAGTTCCGATTGAACAACTATACAGCAGAATGCCAGTTCATGTATTTTCTTCAACTCTAACAGGAAAAACCTTCATCCCTATATGGTGACCTTTGCATTGCGATGGAATGGAGACCTGGTCATGTGTGCAATGTCATAGGCATTTGGACACATTCCTTGTGTGTAAATGAACAAGTACAAACTCTACCACTGTTAGCAAAGCAGGAACTGTGGCGCCAGGGAGTGTGAAGGCAATCCCTGAACAGTGGGGACTTCTTCCCAGACCCTGGATTAGGCACAAACCACACCCAAACACCCGTTTTCACAGAAAGACCTTTATTAATCGGGGAAGAAAAGTCAAAGTGGCTGCTTTCTGACCCAGGCAGAAAGCAGCGACAAATGACGTTGCAGGTGTAACTTTTAAGAGGAGGGCAAGGGAGGGCTTGCTAGAATGGGCTAGGTGGTAAAGGAGATGGGGGATGAAGGAGCAGGGGACAGGGGTCTTTGCCCCAGAGGGACTGAGGACTTCCTCCTCTGGAGAGAAGAGACAGATGTGGCAATAAGCAAATGGTGTTTATAAAGGTAAAGGGGGAAAGCCCATGTTAGGAAGAGGTGTTTAATTTTAATTGGGTGTGTTAATTAGGTGAGCCAAACAGGACTTTGGGTTGCTGGACTTTAATACTTTGATAGCTGGACCTTGGTAGTCAGCCTCAGGAGGATGCAGTGGCCAAGTAAAGGAAGAGACCTTGGTGGCTAGCTTTAGGAATGCCGTCTAACAGATTTTAGGAAGGCAGAGGGGATGGGGGAAAGGGGCAAGGCCTACGAGAGCCACATGCTCCAGTGGGTTAGTGTCCCTTCAGAGTGTGTGTTGGGGCGCCTGCCAGGACTTTTGGGAGCCCTCCCTGCCTGAGGTACCTGTCCTCTGGAGTTGAGGAGAGGAGTTAGCTGTGAGCTGGATCCTGACGGTGTGTCTGGTGAAGTCTTGTGATGCTGGGGACCGCGCTAAGCTCCATGCAGAAGTGTGTCCATTCTAGATCCTGGGTCTTTATTTGGAATTATAGAATGCCAAACAGAGAAACAACATGGAATCCACCACCTGGGAACCCCTCAGGGTCTATTGAAGTCGCCAAGGCAGAGGCAGAGTCTTCTGTATGCCCAGCAGGGGAGGGTGCCACCCACACTGGCCTCTGGTGCAGACTCGGTGAGCTTCCTGTGTCCTTGGCTGTGACTAGCTGCCTGTGGAAGTGGTAGCACTGATATGTGTGTGTATGCATACATGTGTATGTATGTGTATTATATATGTGTGAATGTATGCATATATGTGTATGTATGTGTATTATATGTGTGTGAATGTATGCATATATGTGTATGTATGTGTATTATATATGTGTGAATGTATGCATATATGTGTATGTATGTGTATTATATGTGTGTGAATGTATGCAATATGTGCATGTATATCTATATATGTGTATGTATATCTATATGCATGTGTGTATATGTATGTGAAGGTATGCATATATGTGTATGTATGTGTATTACATATGTCTGAATGTATGCATATATTTGTATGTGTATCTATATATGTGTGTATATATGTATGTGTGTGTGTCTACATATGTGTGTGAATGTATGCATACATGTGTAGACAGAAGTTTCTGTCCCACCTAGTTCCACAGCTGTTTAGTACCAAATAAGATCACAGATGCTTATATTAATTATAAACTGCTGGCTCAGGCTTCTTATTGGCTAGCTCTCAATTAATTATTACCCCATTTCTATTAATCTGTATATCTCCATGTGGTCTTAGCTTACCCATGATTCCCAGGCTTCCTGCTTCCTCAGCAGCTACATGGCGTCTTCCTGACTCTGCCTACTACCTTTCTCTATCCCTGTTTGAATTTTCTGCCTGGCTAAATCCTGCCTGTTCATTGGCTGAGACAGCTTTATTAATCAATCAATAAGAGAAACATATATTCACAGCATACAAAAGGACATCCCCATCATCTCTTCTTTCTGTCTAAATAAAAAGGAAAGTTTGAACTATAACATAGTAGAATTACATATAACAAAACAGTTATAAAACATTCACAACACACAGAAGGAACCCCCATCATATGTATGTATGTATATCTATATATGTGTGTATATTTACATATATGTGTATGTATGTGTACCTATGTGTGTGCATGCTTATATGTGCATGTATGTATGTGTGTCTTTATATGTGTGTGAATATATGCATATATGTGTATATGTGTGGTATCTATATATGTATGCTATGTATATGCATCTGTATATATGTGTATCTTTATGTATGTATGTTTGTATCTATGTTTGTATATATGTTTGTATATGCATATATGTATATCTATATATGTGTGTGTGTTTATGTGTGTATGTGTGTCTGTCTATGTATGTAGTATGTATGTATGTATGTATGTATGTATGTATGTATGTATATGAGTGTTTATGAATGAGACCTGAGAGTTGATATCATATCCCCTTTTTTCTTGGAGCCTGGTCATATCTCTGGTATCTTTTGGGTGGGTATATATGTGTGTATTTGTGTCTGTCTATGTATGTATGTATGTAGTATGTATGTATGTGAGTGTTTGTGAATGAGACCTGAGAGTTTTTCTTGGAACCCGGTCACATGTCTGGTATCTGCTGGAGACACTGTTGTCCCCATCTCTAGCCTCCTAGGGTCATACAGTGGCCAGCTTCTGACTCCTGTTTTCCATGTTCTTTTATTATTTTAGCTTTCTTAAAAATGTGCAGGTGAGCATGTAGATCAATGTCAAAGAGTTTTAAGCTGCTGTGAGAAGAACCAGCCTCCTGTCTGCCTTTTGGCCCACTCCTGTTTCTCCCAATGGCCACTTCTTCCTCTCCTGGTCCTGAGTCTTCCTTCTAGACTTGAAGCTTCCTGACCTTATCTTCTATTTTGTATGCTTAGCGGACATAGTTCTCTCACTGTGCTAGTGGCTGCCTGCCTTCCCCAGGGTGTCCAGCCCTCATTTCCCTGGCTCTCAGCCTCTAGAGATCCTTCACTAGTACCACTTGCATTCTTCCAAATGGAGCTGTTAGCGTGTTGCTTGGGCTAGCTGGGCCAATGGCCTGGAAACCCAGCATGGAAGCTTGCGATATCCCCTTACACACATACACACACACAGACACACAGACACACACACACACACACACACACACACACACACACACACACACACACACCCCAGATACTGAATCCTCCCAGGTCCTGGGAGAGTTCATTGGGCCTCCTCTGCTGTCTCCAGGTCCAGGGTCATTTACACGTGGATGTCTCATGTGGAGCCGAGGCTGGGTGGAGACAGGCAGATGTACTTCCTGGTGCATTCACACAGCAGAAGTGCAGACCTACTACGGCCCCACCTGCCTCTAGATCTCACCCTCTGCTTCCCACGGTGCTTGCTGCTTCCCTTCCGCCACTCTGCAGGCCACAGCTCTTGGTTTCTTCCCTGCACTGTCATCAACAAAGCCTTACTGGGAGTGACCGTCTCTTCCTTACTGGCCTCCTTGGGCCCCGCCCCCAAGTAGGGTACACCCCTCATCACCCCTGGTCTGTGCCTTTGCTGGGTGCTCACACTCAGCTCTGCTGCTGCTTGGAGTTCACTTCCAGGAAGTAGAAGACGCCCCAGGGTCCAGCGTCTTCCTTGAGGGCTGCAGGAGCTGAGCTCTGTGCGAGGGTGGAAAGGTCAAGGGCCATTATCAGACTCTGATGTTGTAGCCTCCTTAGTACTTTTAGTTCTGAGTCCTCCTGACCTTGGCAGAGGATGTGGTATGAACACTCACTGGCCCCAAATTCTGGGGTTCCGGAAGTATTCATAGTCATGGGGGGGCTATACATCTGAGCTGAAGTGACACCGTGAGCCTTTTATCTTCACACATGTGTGCCTGTGTCTTTCTTGGGTTGCACTGGGATGCATGTCACATGGGTGTGACATTGCTCACCTGATACTGTCTTAACAAGGAGGAGTTGACAGGAGAAGAGGGAGTTTCTACTAAAAGGAAAAACTTCTGTCCCAGTTGGCTAATACCTTCCTCTGAGGCAACTCTAAGGGAGAAGGGATACTCCAGGGTAGGGCTGGATCTGGGTCCTGGTGCGGGGGGGGGGGGGGGAGGAGGAATAAGGCCTGCAGGGCAAGGAACTGGCTGGGCTTCTGGAAGACTTGCTTTGGCTTCCCTGTGTGCTTCTGCCTGTGACTTGTAGGGATTTCTGGGCCACGTTGCCTTTTCTTTTTGGCAGTTTAGTAGGAACAGGGCTTAGACTGTGGTGGAATTGGAACCCGAGCTGCTGCCTAGACTGAGGTACCTGCTAGATGAGCCAGCTGCCAGACTGTGGGAAAGCTGAGGAGAAAGACAATGAAATTATGCAAAGAGCAAACTTGGAGGAGGGAAACAGATGGGTCTTACTGTTTCTAGACCTGCACTGTGAATGTGCCATCCTCACAAATGTCACATAAGATCAGCCCCCTCCCTCCATTGTCACCGGGTCCCAGAGTTCATTTGATGGGCGGGCACTGGGAGATCTGTCCCCTGGTTCTGAGGTGGACAGAGTTCTCTCTGGGAGAAGAAGCACCGTCTTCCTCTCTGACTAAAAATGAGCCTCCATCTTCTGAGCTGCAGGAGCCCACATTGTCACCTTCACGGGGTTGCCAGCTGTTTTCCTCTCCTCTCTATGGAGTCATTCAGTCCTTTGAGCACCTATGCTTGCACTGTGCTGGGCTTTGGGATGGAATTGAATAAACTAGAAAGACTTCTAGAAACTGGAATGGTGAGGGGAGAGAGTGCAGGGAGTCATCCCCTTGGGCCTGTGGACTTGGAGAGTGGGAACGGTGGCTTAGGGTGGGGACCTCCCCGGAAGTGAACATGTGAACTTGCAGGGGGACAGATTATCACTGGCCATGGCTGCATGGCCTGCACAGAGCCACAGTGTGCAGGAAAGAGGGGGTGTAAGGCTGGATGGAAAGTCCTTGCAGGAGAGCAGAGTGGGGTAGTGACTGTGAAAGGGATGCTTTGGGGACTGGGGATGAGAGGGTGGGCAGTGGGGTGCAGGCTCCCAGTGCAGAGTTCGAATGGAACAATCTGACAAGGGAATGTTGGGGTTGTGGAGGTGGCTCAGTCGGCTAAGTGCATTTCAAATAGGTTAGGGGCTGAATTTGAATTCCAACTCCTGTGGAAAAGTTGGGCCTGGTGACAAATACCCACCTCCCTGCCAGTGCGCAGGAGACAGAATTGGCAAGTTCCAGGGTCAGGGAGACCTGATCTAAAAAACTATGGTAGAAATAGAGGAAGACACCCAAGAGGATCAACCTTCAGTCTCCCCACACACTCACACGGGTGCTCAGTCAACTACACGCATCTACACACGTGAACACATACACACATCCTCCCATTCTGCATACCCACCCACAGGAGAAGGAGAAACAAAACAAACTGGGAACAATGAGTGGATGCTGCTAACGCGGTTGCCTTGTTCTCTCTGGAGATGGCCAACTAGAGAAGGAGCTAGAAGGGTGAGGTGGATGGAGAAACCTGGTGTTTCTGATGGATGAGAAGGTGCAGGCACTGGCTTCTTGATGGTGTGTGTGAGACGGTGTGGTCTCCAAGCCACTCCAGGAGCAGAGGGACCCACGGAAGCATGGCGGAACTGGTGTCACACCTGCCCGATCCATTGTCCTTTTGCCTTCTGTGACCCCTGAAACCTACACCTTCCCTCCCCTCTGCATGCTCAGTCTTTCCTTATCAGTGGGTATCCTGAGTGATGCCTGGGTAGAGGAGGGGTGTCCCAAGCTGTGGACCTGGCTGGCCCAGACAGCCTTGTGGGGTGGGTCCATTTGCGTGCTGACCATGGTACCACTGTATGGTGATGGACAGCAGAGGATGTTTGGGATGATTGCCCTGGAAAGAATTGCCAAACTTTGACGACCTCCTCCTTCTTCTTCTCCTCCTTCCTCATCCTCCTCCTCTTCCCTCCTCCCTCCTCCTCCTCCTCCTCTTCCCTCCTCCCTCCTCCTCCTCCTCCTCCTCCCTCCTCCCCCTCCTCCCCCCCTCCTCCTCCCCTCCTCCTCCCCTCCTCCTCCTCCTCCCTTCCCCCTCCTCCTCCTCCTCCCCTCCTCTCCTCCTCCTCCTCCTCTTGCACAGAGTCTCCAGGTGAGGAGGCTAACACATCTTCTGTTCACTTTATGAGTATGAAGTTTGGGTCAGCCTCTAAAAATAGAATTCTGGTCTTAGCTACACATCCCATCAGTGTCTGTTGGGATTTCCCCATAGCTACGCTGTTTCTCTAGGGCCTAATTTCTTAAGCTGGTGCCAGAGGGTCTGTGAGGATACATATGAGTTTCTCAGTTTATTAATTTTGCATTAAATAATTAATAGTAAAGTTAATTGATGAATTATTCAATTTTCAGGTAAAATGGGATGATAAATATTCATAACTTATTTTATTAAGGGAATTTCCATTTCCTATGTCATTAAATCTAGATTAACGAAGGCTGATTTTAAATGAAGATTGAAAACAATTGTGCTTTGGAATTAATTTACTGAGTTAAGGTCATTGTGTTGTGAGTTTACCCCTTGCCAGAGAGTTTGTGCTCTTTCCTCTGGAGAAGGGTCTATTTGACTGAAGTCACAGGACCATCGCTTTGGAAACTTCCGCCAGGTCTGGGGGAAGCTTCCCAGGACCCACACTGAGGTACACAGGGTGAGGTGGCATCATGTGACAGGCAGAGCTGGGGCTTCTTGCTGCCCTGCTTAGCCTCAGCCACGTGTTGTTTGTTCCCAAACTGCAGCATGATGTGTTAGCCCAGGCCAGGTGTGTGTGTGTGTGTGTGTGTGTGTATGTGTGTGTGTGTGTGTGTGTGCATGAGAGAGAGAGAGAGAGAGAGAGAGAGAGAGAGAGAGAGAGAGAGAGAGAGAGAATGTGTGTGTATGTGAGAGAATATGTGTGTGTCAGAGTGTGTGAATGTGTGTGTGTATGTGTGTGTGAGAGAGTTGTGTATGTGTGTGTGAGTGTATATGTGTGTGAGAAAGTATGTGTGTGTGAGAGTGTGTGTGAGAGAGTGTGTGTATGTGTGTGAGAGTGTATGTGTGTGTGAGAGTGTATGTGTGTGAGAGTGTGTGTGTGTGTGTGTGTGAGTGTGTGTATGTATGTGTGTGAGAGTGTGTGTGAGAGTGTGTGTGTGAGAGTGTGTATGTGTGTGTGAGAGAGTGTGTGTGAGTGTGTGTATGTGTGTGTGAAAGTGTGTGTGTGTGTGAGTGTGTGTGTGTAAGAGAGAGAGTATGTGTGTGTATGTGAGAGAATGTGTGTGTGTCAGAGTGTGTGTATGTGTGTGTGTGAGAGAGAGTGTATGTGTGAGAGTGTGTGTGAGAGAGTGCATGAGAGATTGTGTGTGAGAGTGTGTGTATGTGTGTGTCAGAGTGTATGTGTGTGTGAGAGAGTGTGTGTGAGAGAGTGTGTGTGAGAGAGAGTATGTGTGTGTGAGTGTGTGTGTGTAAGAGAGAGAGTATGTGTGTGTGTCAGAGTGTGTGTATGTGTGTGTGTGAGAGAGTGTGTGTGTGAGAGAGGGTATGTATGTGTGTGTGAGAGAGTGTGTGTGTGTGTGTGTGTAAGAGAGAGAGAGAAGAGAGAGAGAGAGAAGAGAGAGAGAGGGAGAGAGAGAGAGAGAGAGAGAGAGAGAGAGAGAGAGAGAGAGAGAGAGAGAGAGAGGAGCCTCAATGTCTGTCTGAAATAGCTGTAGGGCTTCCCCACCAAGTTGTCCAGGCCGTGTGCAGGGATTTCCTAAACCATCAAAGCTCTCAGTGGCTTCTGGTTGCTTTGGTGTTTTCTCGCTAGCCGATTCCTTTTAGATCTGGTTGATGTTAATATGCTAAGAGCACAACCCTGCAAAAGGTGCTGAGGCTGTGTGGACCGTTTCTGACTTTGCAAAGCCCTTGGGGATCTAGTCTTCAGTCTTCCTCGTTCTGAGGAGGAGGTAATGCTGTGAGGTACACTGAGCAAGAGACTAGGGAGAGGGGGAAGAAAAGAGGGACATAGAGAAGGAAGGAAGGGGGAGAGGAGTGAGAGGGGAGAGAGAGAGGAGAAGAGGTGGGGAGGAGAGGAGAGAGACAGGAAAGAGAAGAGAGGGGAGAGGGGAGAGGAGAGAAAAAGGAGAGGGAGAGAATTGGGGGAGGAAGAGAGGGATTTTTGCTTTAGAGTTGGCTCAGTCAGTATTGCTTGCCCAAGGCTACTCTGCTAATTAGCCACAGGAACTGGGAATAGAGCCTAGGTCTCTGACTCTTACTGGGGTGCTTTTAAAGACTTCACTGTCTCTCTTTAATGGCTTCGGATCACTTCTACCTGCCCACCCTCAGTGGCAGGGCCCCCAGGAGTGTCAGAAGCTTGTGGGCCTGGCTGGCTCTGCCCCACCGAGTTGTTCATTATAATTTTCCAGTAGACCTTGTTTTCTGTGAGGACACTGATCCCACACTAAGCCTTGGTGTCAGAGGAGGGCTCTGGATGCTGAAGCTCCGGAACCCACTTTCCCCAAATTATTCCTAATTGGCTTGGAAAGAGGCTTCCAACAGGCAGGTGGCTTAATCTCTTGCCTTTCTGGTGTGACTCAGGAGGCTTGAGGATTAGTTCTGGTTTGGGAGACTGGTCTGGTTAATTTGGGAGTTAAGATACAATCACTATTATAGGGATGGAAGTGGCTGCCTCTGGGGAGGGATCTTAAACCACCAGGGACAGCCTGTGACACACTGAAAGCTGATGGCAAGTGGGTGCAGGGAGGAGGCCCCAAAGTGTAACAATCACTGGCCTGTCCCTTACAGAGTGTCTACTGTGACCTAGGGCTGTGGTGGTTCCTGTGGCAGAAGACGATAGCATGGCCCCAAATCTATTCGGAGAGCTAGGTCACACACATCGGAGATAACCAGGGAACAGTCTATACAACACACACACACACACACACACACACACACACACACACACACACAATTCTGGTGCATGTGGTGTGTGTGTGTGTGTGTGTGTATGTGTGTGTGTGTTCGAGAGCACTTGTGTGTTCATGGGCTGGAGAAGAAAGGCAAAGCCAGGCCAGGATCAATCAATCCCAGATGCAATTGATTTCATTGGAAAAACAGCACAGCAGTAAGGGTGAGTGTCACTTACAAGGTCACAGACAAGGCACAAGAGGAATGGCATTTGGACTTTTCTCTTCCTTAGACCACAGGGAACGGACTAATTGGTGTGTTTGGCATCAGCACTAATAAGGTTCTAGGGGCCAAGGATACTAGGAGAGGGGCTGTGAGCCAGGGACCACACAAAGAGCACCAGGGAGGAGGCCGGCTTTGGCAGGATGGCTTCTTGGTGTTTAGGTTGCCAAGAATCTGGCAGGTCCTGAAAAAAAGAAGCAAGGTTGGCTTTTCCAGACTGGCTCACCATAACGAAAAGATGCCCTTGAAGCTCAGATATGGTCCCCATTTGTAGATGGTGTACACAGACCCCAGGGGTAAGAAAGTTCCGGATGCTGGGACCCCAGAGGTGAGAGGGTTCCCAAGGCTGGGGTTCCACACTACTCCACACCAGTCCATGGAGAGAGAGCTCACCACACTAAGCCCCCAGCCCATGGAGTGAGAGCTCACCACACTGAGACCCCAGCCCATGGAGAGAGAGCTCACCACACTAAGACCCCAGCCCATGGTGAGAGAGCTCTCTACACTAAGCCCCCAGCCCATGGAGAGAGCTCACCACACTAAGAACCCAGCCCATGGAGAGAGAGCTCTCCACACTAAGACCCCAGTCCATGGAGGGAGAGCTCTCCACACTAAGACCCCACCTATGGAGAGAGAGCTCACCACACTAAGTAAGACCCCAGCCCATGGAGAGAGAGCTTTCCACACTAAGTAAGACCCCAGCCCATGGAGAGAGAGCTCTCCACAATAAGACCCCAGCCTATGGAGAGAGCTCACCACACTAAGACCCCAGCCCATGGTGGTCTATTTCAAAAGGTGCAGTTGTCCTCCTGCCTCTGTGCAGCTCAAGGAGCATGAATAGAGATGTCTGACGGTCACCCTGATGGATTCCCCAGATTGTGCAGTTCTGCTTAATCTGGAGTGGTTTCTTTCCCCTGAAAAGACAATTGACAATGTTGGGGTGGCATTTAGGTTGTCTTGATGGAGAGGGCATGTGCCTGGCATCTGGTTGATCAAGGGTTCCCTACTCACAGTCATATTACAGTGCTCAGGAAAAACCCTTTACATCCAAGTATCACCTAGCTCCAAGCGACCACTGTACTCGAGACACCCCACTCTCTAAAGCCAAGTCTACACAAGAGCTTCCTTCAAGTATCATGGTGGTCAGGAGCCAGACCCTTGACTTGTACCCCTCTTATGTCCATTTATTGGCAGGAGGTTAGCTGTGTCCTGACTCAGTTTCCTCATTTGCACAGTGGAAAGAATGGTGCTACTTAGTGCTGCAAAGGAGGTGTGCCCAGCACTTAGCGTTGACACTGCGAGTTAGAGTGCTTACTATGAAGGTGTTTCTAATAATTTATTCAGAGTCCCCAGTGGCCCTGGGCTCTGGACACACACACACACACACACACACACACACACACAGAGACACACACACAGATAGACACACACACACAGACACACAGACAGACAGGCACACACAGACACACACACACACACACACACACACAAACACATACACAGACCCATTCACACAGACATACACACACACACAAACACACACAGGCACACAGACAGACAGACAGGCACACAGACAGACAGACAGACAGACAGACAGACAGACAGGCACACACAGAGACACAGACACACATAGACACACACACACTAACACACACAGATACACACACACACAGCTCTGTTGCTCCTACATTTTAGATTGTGCACAATGACAGCCAAGGTCCCAAGTCACTGTCACATATTTATTTCTCCCTCTCTTTCCCTCTCTGTCCCTGTCCTCTCCTTTTTCTCTTCATCCCCCTCAAATGTGTGTAGCTCTGGCTGATCTGGAACTCACTATGTAGCCCAGGCTGGCCTTAAACTTTCTTTAAAAATATTTTTTGAGACATGGTCTTACTATGCTGCCTTGACTGGTCTGGAACTGTCTATATAGACCTGGCTGGCCTCTAACTCACTGAGATCTACCCGCTCCTGCCTCTTGAGCACATGTCTTTAAATAAAAATAAATTCATTTCTGTGTGTGCCTTTGAATGGGTGTCCAAGTGCCGTGCTGCATATATGGGGGTGGAGGCCAACCCGTGCGAGCTGGTCCTGCCCTTACACTGTCTGTGCCAGGGTAGAGTGTGGCTCGTCAGGCTAGGTGGCAGGTCCCTTGGCCTGCTGAACCCTCTGGCTGGCTCTGGCCTTGGCTTCTTACCTCTGCCTCCTGGGTGCTCAGATTCATACTCTTGACCACCCAAGTGATTGATCTGTAGTTGGAATAATAGCTGAGGTTCAGGAAGGGAAGCAAGGACCCCGACAACCTGGGTTCCAATATTCATCAGGCAAGTGTGCAGAGTGGGAGGGGCTTGCCAAGGGAGGCAGATGTGCCCAGGAGGCTGAGCTGACAGCCCCAGATGCCTTTTCTTTCTCCATTCTCAACCTGCCTTCAAATCATCTCAAAGCCTGGTACCCATCCTTTCTCTGCGCCTGCTGGGTAAGAGCATTGGGCATCTGAACCACCGTGTCCACTCCAGGTCCCCACAGCTGCCGTGAGCATCTCATCTCGAGCCAGCTCACTTCCAAGATGACTGACATGTGAATGGTGGGTTCAGGTCCTCGGAGTATGTCAGACTGAAGGCCTGGCTCTTTGCTGGCTGCTGGCTTGGGGCTGCCCTCAGTATCTTGCCCATGTGGCTCTGTAGCCTAGCAGCTGGCAGACAAGATCCAGTTTCTTGGCCTGCTCATCTTCCAGGTGACATCTGCCCACTTTGGCTGCAGGCTCTTTCTCAGAAGGGAGCCTGTTGGTGCCAGTCCCTGTCAGGGGAGGGATCACAGGACCTGTACATTCCAGGGGTGGGATGACAGGGGAGCCACTCAGATGCCACCTGTCATCATCATACATTAGGTGAGAAGGACAGGCACTGAGATGGATCAGAGGCAGAGCAGGCTCAGAGCCCACAGTGAGCATCTCTTCCTGTTCTGGGACTGACTTCTCTTATAGATGAGTGGATGGGTGGGGGTTGGGGAGGTGGCTAAATCATTGTTAAAATGCTTGCTGTGCAGTCATGAAGAGCTGAGTTCATCCCCAGAACCCATAAAAAGCTAGTCATGGTCATGTGATCTTGTAACCCCACTGCTGGGGCAATAGAGACAGGAGGAGCCCTGGGGCTCTGTGACAGGGCAGCTTAGCCAGCCTGATCAATTCCAAGGACACCGAGAGACCCTGTCTCAAAAATCCAAGTGGAGAGTGCGTGAAGAATGACACTCAAACTTGATCTGTGGTCTCACAGTGATAGGTATATGTACACACACACACACACACACACACACACACACACACACACACACACACAGGATAGATGGATTCAGGTTGGCGAATGTGCTGGATCCTCCAGTGCCCAGGGGAGACAAGAGTGGTCTTCCTGTGAGCTGTGGAAACCCATTTGCAGTCCCTGGGTGGTCTGCAAAGAGGCAGTCTGTGGTTACTATGGCAGCCTAGACCACTAGTCTGGTTGCTAGGTAAACATGGGCAGATGAATCATCTTTCTGTTGGCCAGAGTGGCAAAGCAGAGTCCTTAGAATTTGGGGACTGGGGTGGCTAGACTCTTCTCAGACAGAAGCAAGGGGCAATCAGGGGAGCGGACTCTGCTTTGCCAATTCTGTTTGGTTCTTACTGTGTACGCTCGGCCTTTGAGACTCCGGTCTCTGGTGGGTTGGAGAGGGAGTCCTGGTCATTGAAGAAATGAGTTAGCTACAGCCCGGGGCGGCTCTGCTTCCAATTTATCTGACTTTCAAGTGATTCATTCAGTCCCTTCCTGGATCTTGCTGCTGGACTCTGGGTGATAGCTTAATTTGCACAGGAAACCTTGGTACAGTTAGACCACACACTGGCTTCCAGGATCTGCTGGGGCTGGGGACGGTGGCTAACATGGAACAGAGTACATTTATTTTCTGGGCCACGTACCCCTTCACCACGAACAGTTAGAGTTTCTACACTTTCCCCTTTTAAACCCTTCTTTTTCCAAAAGTCTGGGATGTTCAGTGGTAGCTTAAGAGACATCAATTTGCAATGATTTTTTTTTTCTTAGCCACTGGGCTTCAGGAAGAGTCAAGAAACCAATAATTAATCCTTGTGACTGCTTATCCCCTGTGTTTGAAAATGACCTAGTGGCTGAATTGCTCCAGCAGGCTGGGCCAGCCTGACCCAGTTCAGTCCCTGCCTAGCATGGCTTCCTTCAAACATGTGGACTATGAATTATTCAGGCCCGCTGCAGGGGAGACTGACACTCTTCTTGTAACAGTTAATCAGTGGTCTGGGAGGCCATCACATCCACACACAAGCACCACACGCACCCTCCAGGGCAGGTGAATGAGGAGGAAGTGTTGTGCCCTCTCCTTCAGCTGGGCTGGACCCTGTGGAATGGCTCTCTTCCCGAAGCAGCAGACGGTGACCTCCAGGGTCCTTCTGGGGGACTCCTGTTCCCAATATAACTGTGGAAGGCTTAGGGCGGCTCAGACTCACTGCCCTGCTGCTGTAGGGCAGATGTCCACACAGGTGTTTTAGTCTGGCTGGGAGGCAGGAGCTGGGAAACAGTTCTCTTGCTCTCTAGTTGCCAGGGGCCACCCACACCCCGGGCTGATCGCAGCATTTTAGTGTTCCTGGGACCTCTTCCCCTCTGGTCTTTCCCACACAGTAGGTGATCCAGAGCCCCCCATCCCCCCACTTTGTGCTTGTTGGTTATCAGTCTTCCTTCCTACCAGAACCTTCCTTGGTACTTGGACCTAACAAATGGGTCCCAAGGGTTATAACATAGGTAAGGCCTTCCCACCCTTTCTCCCCTTCCCATGTCCATTCACTCCCCTTTCTCCCTCCCCTCATCTTTCCTTCCTTCCCCTCCCCTCTTCCCCCACCCTCCTGCCTCTCCCCCTCCCCGTTTCTGCTCCTCTTCCCTTTCCCTTCCTGTCTCCCCTCGGCCTCTCTCCCCTTCTCCTTCCCCTCCCTCCCCCTTCTCCTTCCCCTCCCTCCCCCCTCCTTCCCTCCCCTCCCCTCCCTCCCCTCTCCCTCCCCTCCCTCTCCCCTCCCACTTCTCTCCCCTTTCTCCTTCCCTTCTCTTTCCCCTTCCCTTTCTTCTCCTGCTCCCTTCCCTTCCCTTCTTGTTTTCATTCCAGGATCCAGGCTGGCCTAGAACTTGCAACCCTCCTGTTCCCGCCTCTCTGGTATAGGCATGGCGTGCACGGCCACCTGGCTTTTCTGGAGATGTCTATTGGGAAGGAAAGCTCTGAGCATTTCTAAGCAGGCAGTCCAGTATCATTTTAAGATGGAAGCCTTTGGACATAGGCCCAGGTGCTCTTTACCTCTGCCTGCTGTGTGCTGAGCATGGTGTGCGTGTGACAGCAGATGAACAGTGGACAAGTCTCTTCATCCCCCTGAGCCCCAGGTTCCCTCATCCCTCCCTGTGAAGTGAACACTTAACTCCCAGGGCTGTGGTGCAGTTCAAGGGAGACACCTGGAAATGGAGTGGACTGGGAATCGAGCCACGCCAGGGGTGGGATGGACACAGAAGCGGGGGTGGGGTGGGTGGTGAGTGGTGGTACTTCCTTCAGGTCCATGGCACCCAGCTGGAGGCTGGGTTACACCTTTGATCATCTTATGTGTGTCTCTGTTCAAATCCATTCTCTTTTAGGATGTTGGACCATGCATCCCTTAGGGAAGTAGACTGACTGTGTGTGCCCTAAGGTTCCTAGAAATCATAGCAACCGTCTTTGATGAGTTTCTTTGAGGCTTCATACAGGCTGGTCATGCTACCACTTTCTTTTGGTAACTTCTGAGGACTTAGGCTCTGTCCTTCCTGGCTTTACAAGGAAGATGGAGGCGTGAATGGTCTACTCGAGGGCACATGGCTGAAGAGAAGCCTGGCTGAAGGCTGACTTGAGATCCTGCTTAAGATGGGACAGTCTTTCATCTTGGGCTCTAGATCCTTCTCTTCATAAAAGGCCAGCTTCTGATGAGTGTCAGGGACTGCCTCCTTCCCTTCCTGGCAGCCTCTGGTTGCTTTTCATTTGGGGGAGGGGGTTGAGATGGAGTCTTGCTGTATAGCTCAGTGTGGCCTTGAACTCACTAGCTCCTGCCTCAGTCCTTTGAGAGTTAAGATGACAAGCTTGTGGCACCATGCTCAGCCCCTAGCACCCTCTGGTCCTTGGCACATGATGGGCAGAGATCACTGTCCTCCAATGTTGAGCCACGCCTGTAGTGATATTTTGTCTATGATCTAACAAATAAAGCTTGCCGGAAGATCAAAGAAGCAAAGCGGCCAGCCACTAGAGAGTTCTCACCTCTACCAGTGCTCAGACTGGTAGGGTGATCCTGTCCTCAGACTGCTCCCTGCTGCATGGATCCTCAGATTCACTGAGACTGCACTGCTCTCCACCAGACCTTAGTCTTCACTGAGCTCCTGTCTCCCCCAGCTTTATATTCCTCTCTAGTGCTGGGATTAAAGGCGTGGGATCCCATTGCTGGAATCACCATTGTGTGAGCTCTGTTTCTCTTTTAGACTGGATCAGTTTCGTGTAGCTCAGGCTAGTCTTGAACTAATAGAGATCTGTCTGCCTCTGTCTCCTGAGTGCTGGGATTAGAAGTGTGTGCCACCACTGCCTGGCCTCTATGGCTAGCTAGTGAGGCTAGCTTTGCACTCTGATCTTCAGGCAAGCTTTATTTGTTAGATCATAAACAGAATATCACACAATCCTGTTGGCACTGTGTCTCCAGGGACTGTCTTTCCAGGATATGGTGCTGTGGTTCCAGGGATGGTCTGACCTCTTGCCTATTTTGTAGCTCACTCCCTGGCACAAAGGTTCTGCTCCTGTGTGCTGCCTTTTTGGGTGATATGTCCTTTGTCCTCATGCTTCTCCTTTTGGCCCATTGGTAGCAGTGTCTTGGGGATTCCCATGCCCCCCATCTCTCCTGGCCCCTACACACCAGGCTCCTGGTTCACCCCAGGGGAGCTTAGCATCAGCACAAGAGGCAGCAACCTGCTGAAATGCAATGTGTGCAGATAAATTATTCAGTGAAACCCAGTCTAACTTTATTAAGCCCAGAATTGTCCTTTTCTGTCAGAAGCCATAGATGGAGGCTGCGTCAGCCAAGTCAGCTCCTGGGCTGAGGACTGTGGCTGGCTGAGGGCCAAGCTTCCCTTCATGGACTCGGGGTGGGCTTTCCAGGGGTGCTCTTGCCAGTGTGCTTGTGAGGGCCTTTTAAACAGAAGGACTGGAGGGAGGAGCCAGCTTGGGGGTGGGGTGGGGACAGTGCCTGTGTGGAGAAAGGGTAGCCTCCACCTTCAGAGGGAAGGACTGTGGACAGGTATCTTCCAGTCAGAGCATCCAGGACTACAGAGAGAGGACAGACAGACTTGGGCAAGAAGGCCTCACAGACAGACAGACCAGTTCATGCAAGTGTGTTCATGACATTAACATTATAATAAAGATTTTGTGGCATTTTAAGTGCTTTGCAGATTAATTTATATTCTAACAAAGTAATGAGAAAGTGGCTTTTGTCCAAGAGGTGAGATATGCAAAAATAACCTTTACACGGCTCATAATTAACCTTTAATGGTATTCGCTCGCGTTGGTGATGTGCTTTATGCTTCAAAACTGGAACGGGCAGGAAGCTGTTCTGGCAACCTTGCATCCAAATCCCTGATATGAGGCCGTGTTGACATAGGAGATTTTGCCTCTCCAGGCTTCTAGTCCAAGGCGAATGATTCTGAGGATCTGGTAGTGAAATAATCCCAGGGTACTTGGCCTTGCGGCCATGCTGGCTTTCCTTTTTAGCAATTCCTGATCTTCAGGATACACCCTGTGCCTTCTAGTCACTCTGGCCATGGTGAGCCAGCTATGGGTTAAAGCCCCCTTAGTGAGTTTGTAGAGCGCCCTTTGAACTTTACCAGTGTGTGGGGGAGGGTGGACAGAGCGGTGGGGTATATCATGATGTGTGTGCATATGTGTGGGTTCACTGCCTGTGTCCATGCTGGCGGAGGTCAGAGGAGAGTGTCAAGTGTGTCGCTGCATCTCTTTATTCCCTTGAGACAGGGTCTCTCACTTGCTGGGCAGAGTGCCCCAGTGACCGTGCCCCACCTTCTACAGCACTGGGGTGGCAGGCACATACTTGACTGTGCTTGGCTTTGTACACGGGGCCTGAGGGATCTGAACCCAGCCAGGTGTTCATGCTTGCACATGCTCTTCTCCAGGCCTCTTTTCTGTCGTCTGTCTTTTCCTAAAGACCCAGTGTGTTCTGTGTCTCTGCCTTCTAGGGCCCTAAGAAGGTTTTAGATTCCAGCGAGGGTGCTCCGTCCAAAGGCTGTGTTCCTCGGGCCTGGAGCCTCACAGATTTCCACACTCTCATCTCTAATGATGGTTGTAACCTCCTCTGGAGGAGGACCAGGACATCCTGCCACTTAAGGGTAGGGACAGCTCCGGGACTTATAGAATGGACAGTGCCAGCATGTTAGCCCATTTTGTCTGAGTGCTGATGTATTATTTATCATTTTACTTCAGAGGTGGCTTGGGAGTTAGGGCTGTTTCTCACTGTATCACTACAAAAGATTTGAAGTTCCTTGCTATTTTGGATGACATATATCTCCACATATCAGGTAACTAGTATTTCACTTTCGTGTGCAAACATGAACTGAACATCATGAGTGGGGAGTGTGTTTTGGTGACACAGGGTCTCTTGTGTGTCAGGGGCTAAGGCAAGGACCTCGATGGAAGGGCAGGAAGCCTGAGGGGGCGGCTTGCTGTGCAGACTACAGAGCAAAGAGCCGCACCAGGATGTGTTTGCAGACTTCCAGAGCCGAGGCTTATGCTGGAGAGTAGTGTGTGGGGATCTGGGGGTGCAGAACACGGTGTGGAATGAAAAGTGGTTTGCTAAGCCAGTAACTTCTGTATTTCCCATATATCCAAGCTGTGGTTCACAGGCAGCCTGGGGTCTTAAGTTCAGGCACCACCTAATTTGACATAGCTCTTAAAGGACCCCTGATGTCAGTTTCAAATTTCAGAAATTAAAGGATTAAACCCATCTGTTTCCTTCAAGATTTTGCTAGCGCTTGGTCCTTTTCATTAAAATGACCCCATTTGCTCGAGCTCCTTCAAACCAATCCTGAGCTCCTGTGAGCCCGTTGGAACCCCACCTTTCTTTCTGTCCCCCTGGGGTCTCAGCCAGGTTCATCAGTCAGACTAGCTCAATGCAGAAGCTGGGGAATCCTGTGGAAGCCGGAGCTTCAAACAGAAGAGAGATGCAGATGAGAGGGCCTCAACCTCACATCCTGCTGTTTTCCAAGACCAACAGGGGCCCAGGGGAAGCAAGCGACCAGCAAAATCCAGCTGGCCATCTTTAATTCTGTCTTGTGAAAAGTGAATCCTGGGGTGTCAACATGGATGAAACCTTGAACCCAAAGTGCAGGGGAAAATGCTTGTCACTGGGAGACAGGCTGCTGCAATTCAACCACTCTGGGGTCTTTCTGGGGGGTCCTCAGGGAGTGAAGTGTGTGTAGCTCAGAAGGACCCCACAAGAGGAAAACTGGCATCCCTGCATTTGTACCTTTGGGGAGGGTTAGGGGTCTGATGTACCATAGGGACAATAGACACAACTACTGCTGATTGAAAACCTAGAGTCTGTGTCAGCTGGGAATCTGCTAGAGGATTAGGCTGACATGAGCTCACCACTGTGACCTTCCCTGGCTTCTTTTAAGCAGGGTCCTTAGTAAATGCCAGCCATTGTGAAGTTCAGTAGAGGAGAAGGCTTATTGCCCTCGGGGAACCCCGTGGAAAAGGCTAGGTGAGTCATCTCATTTCTAACCTGGGCCTGTCTGAACAGCTCCCACAAAGAAGGGTGTGAGAAAAAGAGCTGTTCTGCCCTCCATGGGGTGGAGACAGGAGAAAGCACCACCAGCATTCACAAGTAGATCTTTGGAGTGGGCTTCAGGAAGTGTGGCCCTCAGGCACCAAGGAGATCCTGGAATTTGTCACAAAGGAAATGGGGACGTTCAGGGACCAAAAGAATATGTGATGTTTTAATAAAGACCTTTGCACATGTGTCAAGAAAGCCTAATGGGGGTAAGAGTCACCAAATGGCCTCCATACTTTGATACCCCATGTCCCTGTTAGCACATTAAAATATCTACAGTCAGTCAACATGGATGAGGTAGTTACAAAACTCCAATCTCAGCATGGTGGACTAGGCCTGTTGCCCCAGCAATTGAGAGATTGAGGCAGAAGGATCAAAACTCAAGGCTACGTTGGGCAACATAGTAAGTTTCTTGCCGGCTTGAGCTTTAAGACTCTGTCTTAATAAGAAAGAAAACTCGGGGCTAGGAAGGATGGCTCAGCTGTAACGCGCTTGCTATGCAAGCAGACAGTTCCCTGAACTCATGTAAGAAGCCGAGTGTGTGGGTGTGTACTGTAACCCCAGAGAAGCACAGAGACAGCCGGATGGATCCCTGGTGTTAACTGGCCAGTCAGTCAACCAGCTAGTGAGTTTTGGGCTCAAGGAGAGACCCCATCTCAAAAAATGAGGTGAAGCGTGATTGGGGGACACTCTGAGCACTGCCTGATTATTCAGATCCAGCAAGGGAGAGGGACTATAAGTAAGAGCTCGCAGACGGCAGTCACAGAAGCAATGTCCTGTCACCTTTGCAGTGTTCTGGCTAGAAGCAAGGCATGCATTCTGTGCATGCATGCGTCCTGTTCATGGTCAAAGCCTGCATCCTGTTCACGGCAAAGCATATATTTTGTGCATGCCCCAAGCATACATGATATTCATGCCCAAAGCAAGAGAGGCCTGAGAACCAGGGTTGGAGATTATAGCAGGGGGAACCTCAGCATCTCCCATTTGCACTGCAAACTGCAACGCCCAGGCCACTTCCATTTGTGGAACAAAAACACCGGCTTCAGGGTTCTCTGGGGAGAATAAAAATCTGAGCCATGATTTTGATTAATGCATGAGACACAACATTACATATTTCATGAAATTGTCTTTTAAAGAAAGTGATTCTAGGAGAGCTGGCAGGAGCTGGGGCTGTCGTCTGCATGTGCTCACATTAGGCAGCCAAGCAAAGCCAGCAACTCTGTCCATGTGCACATGCTTCATGTCCTGATGCCTCCTGCAGCCTGGTGGCCGTGATCAGAGGAGGAAAACTCTCATGAGAAAAGCTGAATCAAGCACAGAGACTGGGGAGTTACGCAGAGTGGGAAGCAATGACGCTGGGTCTTTCTTTGCTGCTGAGACATGCTGGTTCTGTCCCAGTGCTGGCCGAAGACTGTGCTTAAATGGAAAGGGATGTGGACTCAGTATATAATAAGAGATAGGAGAATGCCCGTCAGTCTAGCCACTCTGGAGGTTCCTCAGAAAACTGTAGGCAGATCCCCCAGGTGATCCAGCTACACCCCTGCTGTGTAGTGGCCCAAGTCAACATACCAGAGGTGTGCCTGCCCGGTAGTGTTTACTTGAATACTGTTTGCAAGAGCTGCATTATGGCGTCTGATGACAGAGGAAGGGATAAAGAGAAATGTGGCATGGTTAACACTCCTGGAAGCATTTGAGTCATGGATGGAGTCATGAAAATGGGAGCAGCTGGAGTTGATATCAAGCAAGCGAAGGTGGTCTCAGATAGAGAGATACGCTTTCTCTCATTTTGTGGCCTAGATTTTACAGATTCTTGAAATCATATATATAATCACAGTAGAGGCATCTGGGGGGACAAAGGGGACTAAGAGGAGGAGAGGGTCAAGGGAGCAGAGGCTGGGGATGGGGTAAGGGTGTGCCCATTGTACAATGTAAACTTGTGTGAAAGTGCGCAGGCACAAACAGTACATGTACACATGGCCACTGTAACGATAACTCTTTCTGGCTGCTGCCTGGGTTCTGCTGCCGCTTTAGGGGCCCCAAATAAAACACAGAGTCTTACATTAGTTACAATGCTGCTGGCCAATGACTAGGATTTCTTATTTGCTAGCTCAGTCTTAAGTATCAGCCATAACTGCTAATCTATATATTTTTATAAGGACTTATCTTACTGAGGATGCCAGCCTTATGAGTCCTCTCTTCCTGGGATCACATGGCGACTCTCTCCCTGTCCTACATTTCCCAGAATCCTCCTTCTCTCCTAGTCCCACCTAACTTGCTTCCCTATTGGCCAACAGTGCTTTACCAACCAATAAGACAAATATATACACAGAAGGACCTCCCCCATCAACATGAACTAAGTACAAACATCCTGATAGGTACCCCAGAATCATAATGTTAAGTAATATGCAGTGTGAGCAAACAGGTAGGTAAATTAAACACTAACCCGGTCAGGAATTAGATGTTATGGTTAATGGCATGTCGTGCTTGCTAAAGAACAATCAGGTATTCTCTCACAGAAAAGGCCCGTAGTGAAAGAACTAGCAAGCTCTCCAGGCCACAGGCAAACACACCTTACACAAGGCCCACGATAATTGGCTGTTAATCCATGTGTCTGTGAGGGCAGAAGTCTTGGTGGGCTGGCCCTTGTGTTCTGCCTGCTGGAGAGGGGTACACAGTTGGGGTTCCAGAGACACTTGGGGAGGCTCCTTGCACTTGGCTGCTGGTGCTGATACAGAAAGGAGAGGGCCAGGGCGCAGGGCATAGCCCTGGGTTAGGGTCACCCTGTCCCCATCTCTGGTGCCACCTCCCAGTGAGGCTCTTGTTAGCTACCCACATGACTTCTTGGGGTTTTCCTGGGGAGGGTACTTGGAACTTGGGCAGTTCCAGAAAGCCATTTCTGGGAACACTGGAGCTTCTGGGTTCTGAGAGTGGCTAAGGATGACAGTCTGTGTGTGTACCCTTTTGGGGTCGGGGACTTGGCCATTCTTCTCCTCTGTCAACAGCAGCTCTTGGAGTGTCTGGGAAGGACCTACTGGAAGCTTCCTGGGTCTTCCTGCCACGGGAGCTTTGGTTTCTGAGTGTGGTTGCAAGGCTGATGCTGAGGAGTGAGGCAGTTGGACCTGCTTGGCTCTGATGCCTGAAGCTGGCTTCCCCATTGCTGAAGCTGGCTTTCCCCGAGCTTGTCCATTGCTTCACTCTTCTGCTAAACACTGCAGCGGCTGTGTGGGGCTCCCTTCTACCCTCATGCCAGTCCATGTCCCCTCAGAACCAAAACCAGTCTGCAAACATGCTGGTCTGACTAGAACACCTCTAACCCAGGAGGACATTCTGCAGACCCCATAGACTATATTGTGTGTGTCTAACCTGAAGCCTATGAGCACCAAGTGACTACATGTGGCCGGGGATAGCTATGGATGCTGCCCGGCCGCTACCACCAGCAAAGGTCATTAATTTTCTTAAAACATGATGAGGCCTCTTTTGGTGTGATTTTTTTGGTAACTTGATCACACTGTTTCTTGAGTGTTAATTTTGTAGGTGACACCACCTGTGTCACAATCTCTAAAGCTTGTCTGTGCCTGCATCTTGAGACGTTGTCTGAAGCCAGCTCCAGCAGTCTCTGCAGAGCGTTGTGATTGTCACTGCCCTGTGAATCATCCTGATCCTCTCCTAAGGAGAGTCTGTGGACCACCACATGTTTGGAGAGTCCTGCTATGGTTCCTAGGGTCTCAGGAGTTCTGGGAGTCACTCACCTGGTCTGCTACCTTATCTTTCTTGCTTTTCACAGCGGGGCCCCTTTGGTGGCATGAAGGATAGAGACCTTGCAGGGGAGAGGCCAGTGTGGTTGTGACCATGTCTCGAGAAAGCTGGGTAGTGGTGGTGGCCTGTGTGGCCTGCACCCAAGGGTGTGACTTTAAGTGCGATCCATGAGAATGTCCAGCCCTGGTCACCCCACTGCTTGCATCTTTTCATGTGTGGGGTGAAGCCAGGGCCTTAAAACATGCTGAGCACATGCTGGCCCACCACACTCCAGTCCTTGACCTACTTATGTCAGGGACAGAGTGGGCCCTGGGGCTCCATGCCACACGTCACGGTGAGTGACTTCTGTCCAGGTGGCCTTCCCTGCACATGGCCATTCTGTCCATGCTGCTGTGGGTGTGGCCCCATCCTCTTGTTTTTTACACCTTTCCCTTCCTCTGTGAGCTCCCTGACCAGTGCTCTGGGATGCCCACTCAGCACCCTTCTGTCACACACAAGGTCCTTCTGCCACAAGGATCAAGCACTCCCTGGGATGTTCTATTTGCCGCCAGAGGCCAGGATCAAATACTCTGTCTTCGTCAATGTCTCTCCACACTCATACTCTGGTGATGTGTTAACCAATACTTTATATTGCAGGTGGGGGACACCTAATGAATTAAAATACCTTAAATAATTTACTAATTAATTCATTAATTCTGCATGTGGTCATGGGGGGGACAGGGCTTTTCTCCCACCAGGCAGATCCTGGAGATCAAACTCAGGCTGTTCGACTTGGCAGCACGCACCTTTACCTGTTGAGCCACCTCACCAGCCCACTAATGGATTTTTGGGCCATTTTTCAGGCTCAGTCAGTGACATGTATTACATAGATGTCTGAAGTTTCGGGTCATGGGTCTCCTTCCTGAATCCCCACACTGAAGCGTGGTGTTGGCGAGGTAGGAATCAGGACCATAGGGCAAGAATGAAATTGCGGTAGGCGATGATTTAATGCCGGCCTTGCCGAGGTGCGTGCAATTTGAGATGAACTCTTAGAGAACAAAGGCTTTTAAGTCTAATGAAATAACTGTTGCTGGAGCCTAGAGTTGGGGGGTGAGGATGACAGGAAGGGTTCTGAATTCTCTGAAATCTACCCCTAGTGATACCCTGCCTCTATCCCCACCTCTGTCCTCTTGTCTGAGTAGCCAGGGAGCTCCAAGCCTGGCTTTGGTCTTCAAATGGAATATTGGGTTTTTAAGATGTGGGGAATTGCTGTGTCCCTTCCCTCCTCTTCCCAGCTCCCCTTGTTCCTGTGGGAAGTGCCTCTTCCATCACATTAGGCCATCTGTGGGGAGCATTGAGCCAGCTGTGGGTGTTCACCTCTGCCCCCTAGGCTAGGACTGCCCCATCCAAGTTGCTCTTCTTGCGGACACTTTCAGATCTGGATCCATACATCTGATGTTGACTGGGCTCCTCTTGTGTGCCAGGTACCACGCTGGGGGATGGGGATACAGGAGTGGATGGACCAGAGGTTGATGCAATGAAACAGAAACTGCCCTCCAGATCAGCATGCCATCACTCACCCATCCATAGATGCCTAAGGAAATATCTAAAACGTTACAGCAGTTGAGCTCCAAGGAGATAAAGGAATTAGCCAGGCCTCGGGGCTGGGAGAGGTTTCCAGAAGGAAAGAATACTGTAAAAACCAAGAGCAAGAGCCACTTGGGGAGGGGTGGTGTTCGGGATGAGAGGGTCCAGAGGATCACAGTGGGGGGCTGGAAGAAAGGACCCTGGGAGGCCTCCTGAGACAGCCTCTCCTCCCTGCAGGAATCTGAGTTCCAGCCTGAAGCCAGGTGGTGTGTCAGAGGCTACAGTGGTGCCACCTCCCCAAGACCTCACACCTCCGAGCCAGCCACCCCATACAGTGACAGAGGCTTCCTCCTCTGCTGCCAGGGTGTGTCAGCCTGCTTGACCATGGTGCAGGTTTCTCCAGGGCTTGCCCTTCTGCTGTTCCTCCCGAACTGGCTCCACTGTGGTCTCTGGTCAGGCTGCTGACTGACACCCACCGACCACTGGTGTTTAATTCTGAACTCTGCAAACTCAAAAGATTAAATAATGGATTTTGTGATGGGCTGAACTCTTTCCTGGCCAGGATGATAAGTTGTCAATGGGAAAAATTTAAATATTGATGAGTTTTAACTTTTGTATTGATTGGCCAGTGACATATTTTGAGTAATGATTCCCATTAAAAACACAAAGATTTGTATCGATCCACCCGTATCTCCTGCTTTAAACTAACTGCATATTCCTCAGACCTGGGGGAGATTTTAAAATTTTGTTTCATCTAAGAGCTTAAGATCTAACCAGCGTTTCACTGAACACAGCACTGGGTTTGGAGTCCCTGCCTTGATCTGTTGCTGCTCTTGTCCCTCATTGCGCCTTCGGAGGGCGGTGGGGGATCTGGGGAGAGAGGCAGCTTGGCGAGCTATTGCGGGATGACCCCAGAGGAGGTCATGCGGTACAGACTTTGAACTTGTCTTCACCCTTCTCTGGGGCTGCCGACTGTCACCATGTGCTAGGCTGCCACTGTACAGCCCTCTTTCACTCAGGGCTGGGGTTGTCCCTCCGGGGTCTCAGGAAGTCAAGTGATTAATCAGAATAGATCTGCTAGGTCCTGGTGTTCAATGTGTGTTAGCCACTTTGCTAGGCTTGTGTATTTATGTGTGCATGGAGCATTCATTATGTGTGTATACGTGTCTGTATGTGTGCACATGTGTGTGAAGGTTACAGATGTCTTCCTCAATTGCTTTCCATTGTATAGTTTGAGACAAAGTCTCTCAATCAAATTGGAGTTCATCAGCAGCTATCCAGTCACCGAGACTACCTGTAGCTGCCCAGGTCTTTGGCACTGCTAGACTTACAGGTGTGGCACACCATGCCTGGTTGTTTACATGGGGATCTGACCTCGGGTTTTCAGGCTTACACACAAACACTTCACTGGCCGAGCCCTCTCCCTAGACTGTCCTTTTGCTAAACTCTTGATTCATTCTTGTCTTATCATTCATTCACTAACTAAATATCTATGGAACTTGAGCTTGTTGCCAAGCAGGTGACATGGCTGCCTTGACCGAATCATGGCAGACAGGTGTTAGGCCAGAATCATCACACAGCTTCATCTATTCTGTGACCCAGGCTATACAGGAGACACACGGGGGATTTCACTTAGTCTGAGTGGCATGAAGACGAAATTTAACCTGTCAGGTCTGACAGTGGTTCCCAGAGAGACCTTGAGTCTGTCTTTGGGAAGGCCTGCTTGCAAAGTTGCCCCTTGACCAGTGTCATGGGCCTTGACTGATGTCTCTCTGCTGTCTTCTGGCGTAAAACATTCACATGATGTAAGAATGGTCCTCTGTCTTCTCAGTGCTCATGCAAACGATTGTTCCATGTACACACCTGCCTCCTTCTTGGAGGCTGTTGTTCTGGTGTGTGCCGAGGAGAGGAGACTGGCATGACCGATACAGGACTCTCCCCCAACCCTGAGATACTTCCCTGGTGGACAGGGCTCTGTTTCCTCCAGACCCACCCGCCCTTTTTCTTACTGACTCTGCTGTGGCCTGGGCCTGCAGATTCTGGATCACCAGACCTGGAGTCCAGGAGTCTCCTCACACAGATGATTAGAGACGACCCCACTGGAGTTTATTTAGCTACATGGTAACACATCTGAGTGGGTGCAAAGGCCCTGGGCTAGCAACAGGAACATTCTGGATGGTTGAAGCAGACTGGGCAGAGTGAGATAGTTTTTATAGGAATAAACATCACAGTGGGCCTTTTCCTCAGGGTGAGGGGTCTGGACTTTACTATTTTAAATTCTTTACAAAAACGTTGTAAGATAGAAAAGAGTAGTCTTGTTTTTAATCACGAAAGAAATAGTACTCACTTGTCTGGGCTCCTGGAGATATTATGGGTCAAGACCTGCCTGGATGCAGAATGCTGTTCACCCGATTCTCAGTGCAAATGGGGACAGACTCTGAGCCCTCCATACAAGGCCACGAAGAACAATGAAGCCAAGCTCTGCCTGTCTCTGCTCTCTAGGGCCAGCCTCTTCTGAAGAACATTCCACTCAGTCATTCCAAAAGCACCACATACAGTCACCACAGAGGTACTGTGTATAGTTGCTGTGAAGAGAACTGTGTGCAAATGCCATGGAGGGTACCAAGTGGAGTACCCATCCTGTGTACAGTCACCAGTCCCCACGAGGGTGGGGAATTTGTAATTAGTCTTCTCTCACTTAGAATGTCTACACTGTGTGAAGCTCTCACTTAGAATGTCTACACAGTGTGCTCACTGTGTGCAGCTCTCACTTAGAATGTCTACACAGTGTGCTCACTGTGTGCAGCTCTCACTTAGAATGTCTACACAGTGTGAAGTTTTCATGTTAGAATGTCTACACTGTGTGCTCACTGTGTTCAGCTCTCACTTAGAATGTCTACACAGTGTGCTCACTGTGTGTAGCTCTCACTTAGAATGTCTACACAGTGTGAAGTTTTCATGTTAGAATGTCTACACTGTGTGCTCACTGTGTTCAGCTCTCACTTAGAATGTCTACACAGTGTGCTCACTGTGTGCAGCTCTCACTTAGAATGTCTACACAGTGTGAAGTTTTCATGTTAGAATGTGTACACTGTGTGCTCACTGTGTGCAGCTCTCACTTAGAATGTCTACACAGTGTGCTCACTGTGTGCAGCTCTCACTTAGAATGTCTACACAGTGTGAGGTTTTCATGTTAGAATGTTTACACTGTGTGCTCACTGTGTGCAGCTCTCACTTAGAATGTCTACACTGTGTGCTCACTGTGTGCAGCTCTCACTTAGAATGTCTACACAGTGTGCTCACTGTGTGAAGCTCTCACTTAGAATGTCTACATGTGTCCTCACTGTGTAAAGTTTTCACTTAGAATGTCTACACTGTGTCCTTGCTGTGTGAAGCTCTCACTTAGGATGTCTACACTGTGTGCTCACTGTGTGCAGCTCTCACTTAGGATGTCTACACTGTGTTCTTGTTGTGTGAAGCTCCAATTACAGGACTATTCTCCAGGATCATCCACGTTCTGGCAATTGTTAAAACCCTTAGATTTTAATGGCTGAGTAGTAGTCCAGGTTTCTAGCTACCCACCTGCTGATGTACACGTGTGCTAATGAATTTTTATTATTATAAACAGAATATGTATGAACATATGTGTTTACACTTTTACAGAGGCATAGACTTTTGTTTCTTCTGGGGACCTGCCTAGAAGTGGCGTGCCTGGGGGCTGCACTCTGGCCACAGACTGCTTTCCTAAGTGCTTGCATTACCCCACACTCCTGCCACACCCTTTATCCCTCCACTTACTCGAAAATCTTTGCTAGACAAGAGGCATGTTGACTGTATTTCTAAAGATGGGGGATGCTGACAATTTACATGGCACCTGTGTATCCTGTAATGAAATGTTTTCCAATCTTTGCCTACTTAAAACTTGGTTTGTGTTCCTGTTATTGAACTGTAAGTCTCCAACTGCAGACACGATATTGACTCCAGGTGTTTTTGTTTTCTTTTGCTTTTTTTTTTTTTCTGAGACAGGGTTTCTCTGTAGGTTTGGAGCCTGTCCTGGAACTTTCTTTGAAGGCCAGGCTGGCCTTGAACACACAGAGATTCGCCTGCCTCTGCCTCCCGAGTGCTGAGATTAAAAGCGTTTGCCACCACCGCCCAGCTTGTTTCACTTTTTGAGACAGGATCTCACCTATGTATAGCACTGCTGGCCTGGAACGTGCTGTCCATGTAGACCAGGCTGGCTTCCAATTCCAAGAGATAATCTCTGCCTCTGCTGCTCAATGGGATTGAAGGTGTGCACCACCATGCTAGGCAACTAATTCTAGGTTTTTTATAAATGCCTCTTGTCTGACTGAGAAATTCCCCTTCTATTTACAACTTGCCAAGGATATTCAGGGGCTGGATTAACTTTTAGTTTTTATATAACCACTGGCCCTCAAGGAGTAAAAATAGTACAAAGAGATTCTTTGTCACCTTTACCCAATTTCTCCCAATGAAAGCATAGCACATAGCTATTGGCCATTTCTGGACCCAGGGATCATTACCGTTAGTTCTTTACAGACCCTAGTGGAGCTCTGTGGGTTTTCACAGTGGGTGGAGGCTGGATGCTGCCAAGTATTGAGGAGGTCATACGATCTTCCTTTAATCTGTTGATAGCATACTAGTTACCTTCATTATTTTTGGAATATGAACTCAGTCTTTTACTTGAGTATGAAGCATCTGGTCATATATGACTGGGTTTGGGATACTTCTATTTTGAGAAAGATTTTTGACATACGTGTTTGAGGGATATTGGCCAATGACTTCTTTTCCTTGTATTGTCATTGCCTGGGTTTAGTAGCAGAGTAATACTGCATTCATAAAACCAGTGGGAAACACTCTGTCTTCTGCATTGTTGAAGAGTTTGTGCTGAATCACTCTTGTTTTCCTCTATAAATGTCTGGTAGCATTCAAGAACAAGATTCCAGACACCTGGGCTGGCAAGTTTTTAACTATACATTTGATTTAGGTAAAAGTTTGTTTAGTGGTCTATATGTTTCTGCATGAGCTTGCCATTTGTTGTCTCTCATGGAATTGCCTGTTTCATCAAATTTATTATTTTAATAATTACCATAAAATTATTCCCCGTACTCTCTCACCACACCCCTGCTATATGTAAGACAGGCAGTGATGTATCCTTCCTTTTCTTGGTGATTCTGTCTTCTGTTTTTTTCTTCCATTTGCTAAAGGGCTATCAATTTAATTTTTGTTCTCCAAGAACCACTGCTGTTTCTCTTAGGAACCACTGGTGATTGTGAGAAATTACTGTCCAGTTCTGTCTGGGTCTAAACCTTAGAAAAGCCCCTTAGGCCACAATGGCGACACTTATAATCCCCGAATATAAGAGGCTGAGGCAGGACTGCTGAGTAATTTTAGTTCAGTCTGGAAGTGCAATGTGAGTTGTAATCTCAAAACAAACTACAAAAAATGGTGCCATCACCACTGGAAATCAGCATGGAGATTCCTCAAAAAGCTAGAACTAGACCCATCACACGATCCAGGTGCCCCACCCATGGGCGGATTCTCACAGAGCTTCGAATCTCACCACAGTGATACCTGCTCGTCCATGTTCATGGCCGCTCTCTACACAACAACCAGGAAATGGGAGCAGCCTAGATTTCCATCAACTGTTGAATATATAATGAAAGTGTTGCACATTTACATAATGCAATGTCATTTGGCTGCTATGAAAGATGAATTATAGAATTTGAAGGTAAATGGATGGAGCTGGAAATAATCATTCCTAGTGAGGTAACCCAGACCCAGAAAGACAAACATCGTGTTTTCTGTCATTTGTAGATACCATCTTTATATCTTTAGATGTATGTGTTTCATTTGGAACACACACAGAAGTCAGGAAATTAGTTTGAGGACATGGGTGGGGGATGGGGGACAGCTTTCAAAAGAGAGAAATACAATCCTTGGCTGACAGCATAGCTCTCCATGCTTCCCAGGGTGTGAGGAGGTCCCAGGTGAGTGAGTTGGGGGACCAGGGCCCTTGGGAACTGCTCAGGTGGGTGCCATCTCTGCTCCCACAGTCCTGGCTCAGCTGCCCCTGGAGGCAATGTGAGGTGTTCCTGGTGTCTCTGTCGTCCTTTTGTCCTGAAGCCTCTCTTGCACCTTTGAGTCATGTCTTGGGGGTTTTCACAGGGTAGGGGAGGGTGTCTCTCTTGTTACAGCTTTAGGCATTGCTGGAATTGTTCTCAATCAAAATGCTTCCTCATTCTTGAGGCAGTATCTCTCTGTGAAGGCCAGGCTAAACATGAACTCATGATCCTCCTGCCTCATCCTCCTCGGTGCTGGGACTACAAACATACACCACCACTCCCAGCTACCTCTTTTTGGGGAGGGGCATTTCAAGACAGGGGTTGTCTGTGGCTAAAGTGGGAAATTACCAATATGGAGCCAAATAGAACTATAAAGGTATTTAATAGGGAAAAGCTTTACTTACAGAGCGACTAGCCAGCCAGTGCGGCAGCAGTCTGTACAGCAAGCTGAAAGGGTGAAACTGAAAGTGAAATTCATACACTACATCACCCTGACGCCTCGAAGGCATGGTCAGGCAGACCTGTAGCCAGCCCCTAAGCAGGTGTGGCTACAGGTTCCCCTACAATTCCCCTTTTAGTCTAAAAGAGGATTAAAACTTAACAGTGTAAAGTATCCAAAATCAATAATCATAAAGGTGAAATATAAGAAGACATAACAATCTGCTTATGTCACATCCTAACTATCTATTTTAACTAAACCCTAAAGTCATCTGAAAGAGGTGTCCAAGCCTGAACACCTCCTTCCAATCCCAACCATAAACAATAGGAAGCTATCCCTAACTAGGTATATACACTATCCTAAGTGAAAACAATGGGGAAAGGGGGCATAGCATCCTCCAAGTTACTTCCTGCTGTACGACGATAGCCTTGTGGGGTCCTGTAGGTAGAAAATTTTAGCAAGAAAGAGACTGCTGAACTTACGAAACAAGACAGTACTGAAGGGTTCCTGTTGAAATGGAGAAGTGTGCCAGACACACTGTGGCCCAGAGGCTGAAGATGGATGCCCCAACGTTACAGAGGAACTGTGGGTGACTGTCCAGGTAGTGAGTTGTCCAGTCAGTTCTAGAGTTTATATATTATCCTTCTATGGTCTTTGATAGAGTTGAAGACAGATAGTTATGGTTATAGTTTTCTTCAGTTATTATAAAAGATAAGTTACCCTTCTTTTTATTTAGACAGAAAAGAGGAGATGATGGGGAAAGCACTTCTGTGTATGTTTATCTTGATTGTTGAATAAAATACTGTTTGGCCAATGGCAGCAAGTTAGACAGAACTAGGAGTCAAAGAGGATTCTGGGAAATGTAGTAGAGAAGTGCTGATCCAGGCTGGAAGTGACATAGCAAGGAGACTCATATTTAGCAAGGAGAAAGAGGAAGGGTTCACTTCCCCTTCAAGCCTCCTCCAGCAGCGGGATGTGAGCCATCGGCAACGAGGGACTCCAATAAGGCGTCCGATAAGATAAGTCTTATAAAATATATAGATTTATGATAATTAAGACTGAGCTAGCAGATGAGAATCCTAGTTATTGGCCAAGCAGCTTTGAACCTAATACAAGTCTCTCTGTGTATTAATTTGGGCCCTAACTCGGGCCGGTGGCTGGCGTAAAGCTCACACGTGGCGGTGGGGCTGGGCAGCTTTTGGCAGAAAGATTTATCGTAACATGTGGCTTTGGAGGCTGTCCTGGAACTAGCTCTTGTAGACCAAGCTGATCTCAAACTCACAGAGATCCACCTGCCTCTGCCTCCCGAGTGCTGGGATTAAAGGCGTGCGCCACCACCACCGCCTGGCAACTCCCAGTTACCTTGCTTATCTTTAATATTCACAGACATAGATTCTGAGCCTCCTAAGTGCAAGGGTTACAAACAGTGAGCGACTGTGTGACTCAGCGTACAAAGTTTCTTGTGTACATTGTGCCCTTCCCACCCCAGTGGCGCTTACATGGTTAAACCTTCCACCAGTTTAAAACCCATTCTAGATGCTCTGAAGCTTCAAGTTCAAACTCCCCAGTGCCATCAGAGATGCTTGTAATTCCAGAGAGGACAGAGTAAGTCAGCAGAGACCTTCTCCATGCTCCTCACCGCATCTTCACTCCCTGCCTGATCTGCCTGCTCCACAGGCTCTGTTCTGAGTCAGTGGGTAGCCTGTTTGGACCATGGATATACTTCCCCCTCCTTGTGTGTCAGGTGCCATTTCTTTCCACCCACTCAGGGGGGTTCTGAGCGCCCCTTCCCTGTCCATCAGTCTGTTTCCCCCTCTACTGGGTCACTCCTGCCAGCACCGAGCAGTCTCTGGTGGCTCCTATTAAAGAGAAAACTAAAGCCTTCTTAAGAGCTGCAGCAGTCTCTCCTGTATCCTCCATGGGTCACCATGTCCTGCTGTCTCCATGTCCGTTCTGCTCTCTGGCCCCTTGGGTCCTCTCTGTCCCCAAACATGCTGCTTAGGTAACCAAGTCAAAATTTGCATCTCTGTCCTCAGTGTATTGCCCACCATACGCTTTGGCAAACAGGTCACCTCTTCTTGCCATAACTGGTGTTTCCTGGTCTCCTGCTGTGGTCACCATTCTGTGCCATCCTTGTGCTGCTCCTATTGTCCTGACCTCTTAAGACTGAGGTGCCCAAGGCTTCCTTAGGGTGGGATCCCTAACTTCCTGGTCACCCTTCCAGACTCTTCTGATTCAGGTCAGGGTACTGATGACCACAAAGCCCCAGGTCTAGCCCCGACTGTCTCTGCACTTCAGCCTCTTGATCCTCTTGGATGTCAAACGTCTATCTCAGACTTACACAACGGCTACATCTACCTGTCTGTGCTCGGACTCTTCCATGCCTCCTTTCTGGCTCTGTGTCCCCACCTGTCCAGCAGCTCTGGACGGGAGTCCCTCTGTGATCCCTGCTTGGGCCCTGCTCATCACTCAGATCCAGTGTAGCTTTTCAGAACAGAGACTTTGGGCTATGTCCTTGACTCCCAAACATAAAAACCCTTTAATATTAATTTAAAATCCAGAAATTAAAGATGATGACTGGAAAGAAACAAATCATAATTTAAATGTGCATTTTTATGGTTAATAATCATTATAAAAAGAATTTATGTGGGCGCTGGAATTTCGCACTACAGAACGAGTAACAGAATGTGGAAGATGGCCTCCCTCATGCTTCCTGGTCCCCACTTCGTCCCTGACATGCTCTACAGTTTTATGTCTCTGTCACCAACTTTATGTATGCCTCTGTGTGTAAAATATACTTGCTGTGTGTGTGTGCTTTTTAAAAGGAAATCTTATTTGAAAATGTACAGCAAAGTGTTGGGGAGATAAGTTAGTTGATAAAATGCTTAATATGCAAGCATGAGGTTCTGAGTTCAAATCCTCAGCACTCATGTAAAAAGCCAGGCATGGGAATGCAGATCCTGAATCCAGTCCTGGGGAGACAGGGGTCCTGAGACTTGCTGGCCACACACACACACTCACACACACACACACACACACTCACACACACACATACACTCACACACACACACACACTCTCACACACACACACACACACACACTCACACACACACACACTCACACACACACACACACTCACACACACTCACACACACACACTCACACACACACACTCACACACACACACACACACACTCACACACACACTCACACACTCACACACACTCACACACACACTCACACACACACTCACACACACACACACACACACTCACACACACACACACACACACACACTCACACACACACTCACACACACACACTCACACACACACACTCACACACACACACAAACACACACACACACACACACACAGTTAGTGGCAGGGCCAGGATTGGAATCAAGCCTACCCGATTTAGAGTGAAGCATCTTCATCCCATGCTTGTACATCCCTCTGGGGAGCTGAGTTTGCAGGGAAGTTCTTCTGTAGAAGCTAATGAACCTCCTCCCTCCCTCCCTCCTCCCTCCTCTCCCCTCTCCTCCCTCTCTCCCTCCCTCCTCATCTTTTTTCTCTCTTTCTCTCCTTCCTTTCCCTTTCTTTTTTTATCTCTTCCTCTTTGCCCTCCTTCTTCCTTCCCTCCTTCCTTCATTGGGAGCAGTGCAGGGAAGAAGCACGTGTCCTTGTCAATCTCGGGCAAGCATTCACCGTTGAACTCTCCCTGAGCCAGGATTGCATTTAACCATGGGATGCACCTGCGACTAATAGGTTACTAAGACAAGTTTCACCACTGAGGAGGGAGTGCTTTGACCACACATAAACTTCACAGTGGGTTGACTCTCCAGAGTCATGAGCTCCTTGGCCATTCCTCTCATCCGTATCCAGCTTCCAGGTTCACCCTGGTTCTCTGATGCCCTCTTTCACATGGCTCTCTGCTTTAGCAAGTAGGAGGGAGGGAGACCCCCCCCCCCCAGCAGCGCCTGGGAGAATAAGCAATCAGGTCCCCGGTGGTTTGTTATGTAGGCGGTAAACATTTCGGACAGCTTCGTCAACTGTCTGTCAAACTCAGCCCTGGGCTCTCCGAAGCTGAATTCCAGTGAAAAGGGCGGGGGCGGGGGTGGGGGTGGGGAGGGACACAACACAACCAAACAAAGCTATCTGTGGAGATTCTACTGACGTTCCACTTGGTTAGTGTGCTTGCCATGCACTCTGTAGCAAAGCTTTAATATAATTAAATTTTAAATTCCATGTAGATTCTAGCGGGTAGGCAGATGTACCGGTATGTTAAACTTTATGTCGCTTGAAAATGATTTTCAAGTACATCAGAGGGAGACCATCCAGCTGTAAAATGATCTGCTTTATGACGCCGCATCACGGCTCTGATCTTTTTCTTTTAATTAAAAATGTACCTTAAAGTTGAACCACCCCTACTCTCAGCTACCTTTTCGTCTTGTTCTTAAAATTTGCTGACAGAAGACAGTGATGACGCCTGTTCTCTGGACCTGAGGCAATGTTTGTCCAGGACGTAACATCTTCTGTGCCGTGTTAATTGGAGGCTGGCCCCTCGTCCATCTGATATTGTCCAGGATGGAGGCTGTGGGGTGCTCAAACCTTCTAGTTAATCCAGAAATCAAAAGAGCCAGGGAACACAGCACCAGCGGGGAGAGGGCCTCTGCCTGGTGTCAAGGGCTTCAGCTGCCTGCCCTATGAGTGGCCCAGCAGGGCCCCTCCAGACTCTTTCTGTGTGTTCCTGCCAATGCCTTTCTCACTGAGTTTCTGATGTCCGATCCCTACCCCACCCCTGGGCATGGCATGTCTTTAATGTGAGGTCCTGTTTATTTTATTAATTAATTTTGTTCGGTATAGACAGTTGGTAGATGGGACTCACCAGGCCCAGACCCATTATCATGGCCAGTATCCCGGCTCCTTCCTGGAGAGCTAGGAAGACACTGGTGAGTGGCACCCACGCTGTGGCCTTCATGGAAGGGAGAGAGAGAGAGAGAGAGAGAGAGAGAGAGAGAGAGAGAGAGAGAGAGAGATGCTTTTAACCAAGAAAGGACTGGGGATGACTTGGTTAAAGTGCTTGCTACCTGAGCACATAGAGCTCAGTTCAGATCCGCATCACCTATGTAAAAAGCTGCCTGAGGATCTGGAGAGACGGCTCAGTGGTTAAGAACATTAGTTGTGCAATCCTGAGAAATGGAGTTTGAAACCGGGCACTTCTATAGTAAGCTGGGAAACAGCCGTGACTGCAGCTCTGAGGGATCTGACCCCCTCTTCCCGTAGCCATAAGCCCTCACATATATGTACACACCCTTATACTGGTGCATACACACATGTACGTGAACAAACTAAAGTTGAAAATGATTTGGGTGTGATGATGTGTGCCTATAATTGTGATGGAGAGGAGACAGAGACACGAGGAGGAGACGGAGACACGAGGAGGAGACAGAGACATGGGGATTCCAGGAACTTACTGGCCCACAGAATACACAGAGGCATACACCACACACACATACACACTAAAAGGAGATATGTTTGACCTTATTTAAGCATGACACAGTACATACGTGTATAGCAATGGCCTGTTACCTGAGATAGACTCATAGGCACTGAATGACCTCCTGAGGCTCCCTGGGTACTGGCTTCTCCCACGATGACGCTGGTTGTGACTCTGTAACAACAGTGAGCTCAGAAGTGTCACTCAGTTCTTGAGCTTGGGCCTCGCCACCAGATGTCTACCACAGAGCCTGGCACAGCAACAACGGACTATACTATAGGTGGTTAGCAAGATTACAAGTATGTTCCAGTTCTTCTTGGAAGGCTTTCTCATGGATACTTCTGGAAGCCCCCAATGGGAAGGAAACAAGCAATTTCTCACATGCTCCAAAAGACCTTTCCATCATCAGACCTGGATAAGAACTTGGGGATTACCTCTTTTTTTTTCTTTTTTTTTCTTTTTTTTTTTTTTTTGACAACCCCATTTTTGCAGAGGAGGAGCCAGGGGCTTCTCCTGGAGAAGGAGGTGTATCCAGTCCCAGCAATGGCTGTGTCCCTCCTACTTCCTGCTCTTTCCAGTAGTTTCATGGCTTCTGCATCCTCCACTCTCCTGTGTGCTGGATAGGGTCCAGGTTCCGCTGCATGGACACAGTGTCTCTTTGCACCTGGGTTACCGTACTAGTTACTTTGTTGCCACTGTGATGAAACACCATAGCCAAGGCAACTTTTAAAAGGAAGTTTGTTTGGGCTTATAGTTCCAGAGCATCAGTTCTGCCATTGGGGAACATGAGAGTGGGCGGAAAGCATGGAGACAGCAGTATGAGAGCTGCCAGTTGACATTGTCAAACACAAGCATGAGGTAGAGGGCATGAGAGGAAGTGAAAGACAGTGAATACCCAAAGCCCACCCCCAGTAATGTGTTTTCTCTAGCAAGGCTCCACTCCTAAAGTTCCATAACCTTACAAACAGTGCCACCACTTGGTGCCAAGCATTCAGCTGCCCAAGACTATGGGGACATTTATCACCACAGTTTCTGTGTGGGTAGACTGCCCAAACTTAGAGAGCCTTGTCCTACTCACTCCATCCCGGGCCATGACCTCCATGGACGCTAAAGTACCTTCCTTCCCAGTGCCCCCTGCTTCCTGGAAGCCTACAGCCCCTGCCTCACCCACACATGTAACGGGAAATGGCACTGTCCACCCCTCCCCCCACAAACAGCATCATGCTGGTGCCCTTTGAACATGGTGGCACAGGACTGCAGTTCCCAGGCATGAGGGATGCTTGGGGAGGGTTGGCTACCAAGGGTTTGGGTGTGAAAGAAAGTTCCATGCCAGGACTAGGCCCAGAGTTTGCCCTGGAGTGTGTTGTTCTGTGGTCTTAAGACAATCCAAACTTCTACCATCTAGTAGTTGCTTTGGAGAGAGCTTGGTAAACAGCCTACCTGCATCTGAACCTAGGGTGACTGATGCAAAGCATTGTCCATGACTGGGGCCATGCCCTGGGAACACATCGAATGGGGCAAGGGTTGTTTTTTCTAAAGCAGTCAGCTTCCTGGGGTAGGGTGGAAAGAGAGCCCATGACAGTCACAGTATGGGTAGATGTGCCAGTTTGGTGGTGATGTCCCCGAGTCGTGCAGAGTTTCTGTGGACTAGGTTGGGGCAGCCACTATCCAAGAAGGCTGATGGCACAGTTCACATGCAAGAGCAAACATTTGTATCTCACTGGGCTTAGGCCTTGCCTTGAGTTAGGACCAGGGGGCCAGGCTGCTTCAGGGCTCTAGTCACAGACACCATCGTCTGAGTTGAGGTGCTGCGTGGCTTCTCTTGATGGAAGGCAGTGAGGCTCGTGGTATCATGGAGGCAGCTTTGGGGACTTAGGGAAGCTAAGGCAGAGGTTTGCAGTGGGACGCAGCTCAGCCTGCAGGTCTGTGACTGACAATGGTTGACGTTCCCTCCCTGAGGCACAGCTGGGCCAGCTGCTGTCCAGGTGCTTCTGAGACACACAACCCACTTGTCTTTTGTCCCTAGTTGGCCTTCATTTCTGCAGGATAATAAAGGTCCGCCTTGGTGACTCTAGGCACAGGCCTCTTTCCCTCTTGGAGACCTTCTGGGGCTTGGGGCTGCTGGCTTGACCAGGTACCACCCCACCTAGGGCCAGCTACAGCAAGTGCCAGGCAGAGCTGTGTATTGAGAAGGGGAAAGGCATGGGAGAGCTCATGCTCAGGAGAGAGTTTTAAGACAGTGAAGCCCCTGGACTCTGAGCTGACCATCAGGGATGTAGCTGGCTTCAGTGTTAATGAGAGATTATACATTTTAAAATCTTAATTCCATCCTTGAGTATTCATCACTCTAAGAAGCAAAAAAAAAAAAAAAAAAAAACTTCCATGAGACACTTTAGAATGTTCCAGAATGAGCATCGTTTGGAGCCACTCGAGATGTGTGAAACTAAAATTAATTACGTTTTACACACCTAAACAAACTGTTAAGTATCAGTGGCAGGCTTCCTCCCGCCCCTGTGTATAGCGGATTCCTCTCACTGCCTGTTCTAGACAGCCTGCGCTCCTGTTGGCAACACGTCTTCCCATTCTCCTGCAGCTCCGTCAGGTCTAAGAGCAACGACTGGATATTGCCTCAGGTACAGGTGAGCACCCTTTCCAACGGAGGGACCAAAAAGAGGATTTTGGGTCAGCTTCAAAACAGCTGCTAGGGATTCAAATAGTCAAACGACACCTGCACCCATATGTTCTGAGCTGTGTGAACTGACATCAAGGCTTGCACTTGAACTACGGTGTGCGCAGAGATGTGATTTTTGTTCATTCTTAAGTTGTTTTTTCTGTGTGCACCCTTGTTACTAGCCCCATCAAGGTCCCTCTGTCATCAAACAAGGCTGTCCTAGACTCTCCTGTTGGGTGTCAGTTCTGGCACTTTACTGCAAGACTATCCACCTGTCCTAGCACCCGCTGCTCTCACAGCATGCAGGCTGCACACATGGGATGCTCATTCTGAAGCATCCTGAAGTGTCTGTTGAAAGGGTTTTGTTTGTTTTGTAGGGAAGAGGCAGAAGCCAGTTTCTTTGGGGGGTGAGTGAGGAGCAGACACATTCTTTGTCCAGAGCCCTTCTCACAAAACCTCCTGGCACCCGCCTTCCCCTCAAGCTGAGATGCCCTCCTTAGCTGACCTGCCCCATGGCTGTGTTCCAGGATCCCTCCCCCTGCTCCTCCCGGCCCTTCACCCTACAGTAAATAAGGGCTTTCATGGGCTCCAGCCTATTCATCTATGGTATTTATGGAAACCACCAAAGGCTTCACGAAAGGGTTTAACTCACTGTGAGATGTGCCTTTGAAGAGCTGTGTTTAATAGTGCAGGGAGAATGGGCTTTCCCTGCCCGAGCCAAGCCTGCTCGGAGAGGGGAGAATGGAGTGGGAGTACCCAGAGTTTCTCCGAAGGTGATTTGGGACAGATGGACCTGGCAGCTGCCCAGTCAGGCTCTGGGACTGTGGCTGTCTGGGAAAGCAAAGGTTCAGGGCAAGACTGAACAGCCAGAGTACATGGCATCCCTGTTGGACAGCACAGAGCCAGGGTTAATGCAAGGAATACTGGGACAGTCTCTGTACACCCTCGGAGTCATGCCGTACAGTGTTCCACCCCGTGAGCCTCAGGGATCCAGTGTAGACCAGCTTTGGAACTGGCTATGCCAGGGAAACCTCTAACTGGTGTAGGGGTGAGGTTACTCTTTTAGGAGGGATTCAGTAGGCTGGAGGGGGTGTGAGCCCTTGTGCTGGAGAGGGGAGTTGGGGAGTAACATGGTCAAGGGTTCCAATTCTCCAACCATGTGCTGTGTGAGCCTAGGCTAGCTTCCTTGGCTCCTAGAGTCCAGACTTCCTCATGTGTGAGCAGAGGGAGCGCAAGCTATTCAAGTAGTTGTTCCTTTAAGAAGTGCCTCTGTGTAATGAGCATTTACTATAGACGTGGAATTCTGCGGGTGTGCAGGATGCCTTCTCTCTTTCTCTGCTTGAGCTATGTGAGTGTGCTTGTGTGTGCGGAGGCCAGAAGTGAGTGCAGGGTGCCTCATCTTTCTCTGCCGTGTTTGTGTGAGAGTTTCGTACTGAGCCTGAATGTGGCCTACACTGGTGCCCAGTGAGCTCCAAGGATCTGCCTGTCCCACCACCCCACTGCTCTGATTATATGTAAAGATCAACACAGCTCAATTTTATGTGAATTCTGGGGATCCAAACTCTGGCCTTCAAGATCATACATCAAGTACTTCACTGACTGAGCCATCTTCCCAGCTGCCTTAGTTAGGTTACTATGGCTACGATGAAACACCATGACCGAAGCAGATGGGGAGAAAAGGGTTTATTCAGTTCACACTTCCTCATCACTGTTCATCACTGAAGGAAGTTAGGATAGGAACTCACTCAGGGCAGGAACCTGGAGGTAGGAGCTGATGCAGAGGCCATGGAGGGTGCTGCTTACTGGCTTGCTCCTCATGGCTTTCTCAGCCTGCTTTCTTTCCTTTTAAATTATTTATTTATTATATACACAGTATTCTGCTTACATGTATGCTTGGATACCAGAAGAAGGCACCAGATCTCATTACAGATAGTTGTGAGCCACCATGTGGTTGCTGGGAATCAAACTCAGGACCTTTGGAAGAGCAAGCAGTACTCTTAACCTCTGAGCCATCTCTCCAGCTCCTGCTCAACCTGCTTTCTAATAGAACCTGGAACCACCAGCCCAGGCATGGCACCACCCACAAAGGGCTGAGCTCTTCCTCAATTAGTCACTAATTGAGAAAGTGCCCTACGGGCTTGCTTGAGGCCTGACCTTATGGAGGCATTTTCCTAATCAAGGGTCCCCTCTCAGATGACTTTAGCTGTGTCAAGTTGACATAAAACTGTCCAGCACACCAGCCCTGCATGGTTTCTTTTTAAATGAGAAGTGTGAATGGCCCAGTGGACTGTCTCCTGCTGGGGTCTTGGTAATGGCCACTCTCTATCTGCCACTTGCCTTACAGGGCATCTGGTTATTCTAGATGGAGACCAGAGGACCACAATTCTTCTGCTAGTCAATGAGTGGGCAATCTTCATGGTCCCAGACCTGGCCCACCCAGGGCAGCTGTGTATCTTCCAGGACTCTGGGAGGTAGATGTTGCTGCCCACCCTTTCTGAAGGGAGCACACACATTGGAAGTGGGGAGAGGTAAGGTAAGGAAGGGCATGTTGGGAGGGTCTCTGGGATATCCATTTCACAGTGTGTTGAGAGTCAAGCCTTTGGAGGCCCGTGAACACGGCTGTTGGGTGCTGTGCAAGGCCACCTCCCTGGACCTTCTTTCCCTGCCTACCAGCCCCCGGGGGCTTCTGTGTGCAAATCATGGAGCAGCAACTGGTCATTAGGTGCCAGGAAACTGATACACACACATAGCCTGGGGCTAGTTGCCAGGGATGGTGACTTGGGGTTTGGGGGACCTGGAGGGGGGACTCTTATGCCTGCCTGTACTGGTACATTTTCAGTGTGTGCCTAGGGTTCCCCTGCTGCAATCTGGGGACAGTCAGCCTGACTTGTTCTGCCCAGAAGGTCCGGAAGCCCAGTGTGCTCCTATGATCTAGTGCATCCCTTTCTCTTTCCCTCCTCTGTCGAAGGACCTGGAGAAGTGTGTGGGAGCCTCTGGGGTGGATCCAAGGGACAGGGGTGCTCTGTGGGGTTGTGTGGCTGCCACACTCAAGTGAATTGAGAAGGTGGCTCCAGCAGAAGCAGGGACAGCCAGATGCCGCATCTGTCCCACTCTTGGTCTGAATGGTTTCTTACTTCTTCACCCGGCTTGACTTTGGTCCCCAAGATCAGAACTGGGACTTGTCACAGGTCTCCAGTGTCTGCTCAGGGTCCAGCACAGGGAGGTCATAAAAGAGATTATTGTTATCAGTTGTATGGCGGATGGGTTCCTTCATGTCCTGTGAGTGTCCCTCCCTCCCTTTTCCTCCTTCCTCCGGCATTGGGGATCAAACCAGGGCCTTGCACACCCTAGGCAAGTGCCCCTCCCCTGAGCACTATCGTCAGAAGTGTGTACCTTCTGCAGGTGTATTTTTGAGGTATGGGGTAGAGCAGAGGCCCAGGTTCTTCCATGTGATATCAATCCCGTCATCTGGAAATTAGGACAAGGCAGAGGAGGGGCAGGCAGTCCCTGAGGGAAGGAAGGGGTGTGAGTACTTTCTTGCTATTGCTAGAAGAGCTTCCACTGGGTGGAGGTGGGCACCCCTCCCATTGGTGACAGGGGTTCTAGGTATCCCCTTTTAGGCTTGGAAGGGGGTGCTCCTCATTTGGCTTTGCTTTTGAGCTGCAGGGGAGACTGTGACTCTCAAGCAGAGCCTGGAGTTTTGGGGTGGGGTCCAAGGGGCCTCCCTCCTGGGTGTTTGCTCCTTTAGAGCCCCCTCTTCCCAGAGTACAACAGTAGAAAAGCTCCCACTCAGACGCTGGGGGTGTGGAAATGCCAGCTTCAGCCCACGCTGAGCCCAGCTCCCTGGCAGCTGTGCTGTCCTGGGTCAGTTCTCTGACCTTCTGGGCCAGGGATAATCAAGCAGACCTCTGGGGCTGTTGGGAGGAGCCAGTGAGCTCATTTTCTTGATGGCTATGATGGCTACATGCAACAGTGAGAGTATTTTCTCATTTGGGTCTCAGTGGCAGAGCTAGACTTCCTGTGTGGCCCTGGACATGCTGGGGACAGAACATGGACCACTGGGGGATGAGCTCTCTAGAACCAACAGGAAGGGTCTAGCCCAATGCTGGGAAAAAGTGGGACTTCTTTAGCCAGAGGCACTGGGGAGTGCCTGGGTTCATGAGATGCTGAGAAGACCGTATACTGTGTGCCCAGGCTTCATGGGGTCTTTGTCAAGAACAGCAGCCCTGCATTCTGGACTTTTCTGGGGAAGGTGGTATTGCCAAGGCATAGCTCAGATGAGGGCCTGATTAGAGAGAGACTACCCTGGAAACACAAGTGTTCTGATCCCACCAGAGCCGTGGCAGTAGCCTACACCCGATGGACTATTACCTAGATACCCACCACCTCTGAGGAGAGCCCACAGCCTGCCTTTGCGAAGGATTTGAGCATGACCAGGACTAAGAAGGGATAAGGCAGGTACAGTGGTGTCACATAGTGGGAGCTGCTGGAGAGGCTCCATCACAGCCCACACAGGCAGGAAACAGCTGGGCCTGGGACTGCTGGGTTATAGTTAGTGGACTGGGCACAGAGCCTCCCTGACTGGAGCCTGGGAAAGGAAAGACCAGAGGCCACAGGACATAATGGAGCCAGATGGGTACTTCCCCATCCTAGGCTGAGTTGCAGGGGCGGCAGGAAGGGGCGATGCCACCTTTCCTCCTCAGAAATGCACACGTCTTTGTGCCCAGGCACCTCAGCCCCGGGTGTGACGGGTATCTGCTTAAATGCACAAACAAGCAAACTGGGCGTGGCAGGCCTGTAATCCCAGTACTCCGGAGGAAGAGGAAGCAGGGGGATCAGGAGTTCAAGGTCATTCTCATCTACATATTAGGTTTGAGATCAGTTTGGGATACTGGAGATGTGACCTCTAAAAACAAGTTCTCCCCATAGATAGCCACTGATTTGTCCTGGGTGTCTAACAGCAGCCTTGGCTGTCACTCCCTAGATACCAAAGTTCTCTCCCTTCAGCTGTGGCAGCCAAAAAAGTTCATCCATTCTGTCAATGTTCCCCCGGCAGTGCAGGTCACCCCTGCTGAGTACTCAGTGCAAACTGGTTCTCAGGGTCTGCAGGATCCAGTCTCTGCCAGGGCAAAAATAAAAACAAAAGTGTAAAATGTGGAGCCTGTGTTCTTAGGGGGTCTGGGTCCTGGTCAGGCACAAAGGCAAGTGGTATGCTTCCCTGCCAGGATTGGCAGTGCCAGCGGTGCCACAGATGGGCTGAGAGCCCCGTTTCATTTTTGCCAGCGTGAAGAAAGCGGGCAGAGAGCTGCTCAAAGTGATTGACTCGTTAGATGATCTGCCACAGCTGCCTGCATTTGTTTACAGGGCAAAAATTAATGCCACAGATGTTTACCATATAATAGGATTCAAAATCTGCCGGGGGGGGGGTAGCACCGGTTGGAATCACCCAGACAAGAATGAGGCAAACCCTTCCTCACAAAGGCGGATTTGGTTGACTATGTAGCTCGGGTGCTTGCTGTCAGCTGCTAATGAGAAGCATGGGCATCCTCCCCGTTGACCGGCATCCTCCTGTCGCCTTGGCTTTGTTTGGCACAGGGCTTTGATGTGGCCCCTTGTTAAGTTATGGAGAGAACTGCTTCAGAAGGGGTGCACCATGAACTAATTAACACACCTTACCATCAGCACTGAGCAGGCCCGCCCACCTGTTCTGCTTCCCAAGCATGACCTCTTGCTCTAGGGGGGTTGCAGCCCTGGGAGGGGTGGTGCCTGGACCCTGGGTATAATTGGAAGGTTTTCCTGGCTGTCTCCTTGGCTTATGTTGCCTGGAAGCAGGGCCCGATGTATGGCTGTCCTCTGAGACAGGCGGCAGAGTGTTGAGCGCCGTGAAGGTGCAGCCAGCTCTGGGCTTACCTAATCTGTTTTCTTGGGTCATAACAGATAGGGATCCTCGGTGCATTTTCAACAGAATGCTAAAGGGAACACGGCCTTGGGTTGGTGCATCAGTTGCTTTTTCTAGTTTCTGTGACAGATAAAGGCAGCGTGAGGACTGAAAGGTTCCTTTAGGCACACAGCCCACCGTGGCAGAGAAGCTGTGGAACAGAAGCGTGAGGCGGCTGGTCAAGCTGCATCCACAGTCAGAATGTAGAAGCATCTTTGGGCGTGGCTTTAGTCACAGCCGCACCCAAAGCCACGCCCAAATGGGTGTGGCCACGAACACAAATTCACTGGCAAGAGGAGAGGCTACTACAGTCAGGAAGTAGAGATGAGAGCTGGTGTTCTTTCCGAAACTTTCATCTTTTTGTGGGGTTCAGGATTCCCTCCTATGGTGATGCTGTTCGTATTCTAAGAGGGTTGTCCCAGCTCAGTTAACCCAACCTAGACGTCTGTCACAAGCATTCCCAGAGGCTTGCCACTTCTGTGATCCCAGGTGCTGGCAATGCCATCACCGACAGCTGGCCCAGTGCCCACCGGGAGGTACCACCATGGGGTGCTTGGGTACCTCCTTCCCAGGCAGCCTCCTGCCCGTGGACTCCTGTGCTGGCCCGCTCTCTACCCGTGTTCTTACCTCCGCAGTTCTGATTGGATTCACCACAGATTAACATTCTCCATTATACAAATGTGTGTGTGTATGCTTTTTTTTTTTAAACCAAATCTCCCTTCACAGATTGCTGTCCTTATAATATAGGAATTATTCCTCAGTCACTTTAAAAGCCTTGCTTCATTAGCTTGGTGACTGTTTAGTAATTTGCAAAGTCACTTTCACAGGTTTTAATATTGCCCGGTTGAGAATCACAGTAATAAATGTATTAGCTCTTAATAGTGTTATGATTCTGTCTGAAGAGGGAAAATATGAGACTCAGTCATTAGTTTTGACCTCCACGTAGGCCTACATGGAGCGGAGGTGCCTGTGACTGTGGGACCCAAACATCGGCACTCAGCATCCTCCATCAGGCCTCAAGGCACTCCGGGCAGCTGGGGCTGCACCAGAGCATCTCTGGATGTGCCTTCCCTGTTTGTGATACTTGGCTCCTCTTTCCCGGGAAGCAGCTCATCTGTGAATCCGTGCTCCAGGGAAGAACACAGGCGGGGCAGCACAGTTTCCACCAAGACTTCCAACTTCTCTCTCAACTTGACTGGAATATTTTATCTCCTAGGAGACACACCCCTGAGTCTTTGAGGGAGCTTCCTAAGAGGTGTGTGTGTGTGAGTGTGCGTGTGCGTGTGCGTGTGCGTGCGTGCGTGCGTTGCGTGTGTGTGTGGTGTGCGTGTGCGTGTGCGTGTGCGTGTGCGTGTGCGTGTGTGCGTGTGGTGTGTGTGTGTGTGCGTGTGTGTGTGTGTGTGTGTGTGCGCGTGTGCGTGTTGTGTGTGTGTGTGTGTGTGCGTGTGCGTGAGTGTGCGTGTGTGTGTGCGTGTGCGTGTGCGTGAGTGTGTGTGCGTGTGCGTGTGCGTGTGCGTGTGCGTGCGTGCGTGCGTGCGTGTGTGTGTGTGTGTGTGTGTGTGCATTCTGAATGACCTGAAAACCCCTCAGCACCATCTTTTGATCTGCCACAGCTGTGAGAATCTCCACAGCTGCATCCTCTCTCCATGGTGGACCTTCTCCTCTCAAACCACAAGCCAAATCCACCTCTCCATCCTTAAGTTACTTTCCAGGTGTCTGGCCGCAGCAGTGAGAAAAGTAACAAAAGCACCCCCTTCACCAGCAGACACCCTGAAGCCCCCGTCCTGGTTACATGTTATCGTCAACTTGATATAAGCAAGAGTCACTCATTTGGCAAGAGGAGACTCAACTGAGGGATTGTCCACCTCAGAGCGGACTGTGGGATTGTCTTGATGGTTGTTTGATGTGGGAGGGCCCAGCCCATTGTGAGAGGTGGTCCTGGACCATAGATGGAAGCTGGCTGAACATATGTCAGGGAGGTGGAGCCAATAAGAACTGTCTCTCCCCAGTTTCTGCTCAAGCTCCTGTCTTGTTGTCCCATCCTGACTTCTCCATTGACAGTGATGTGCTGTGACCTGGATGTGTAAGCCAAACAAATCTGCTTCTCCCCCAAACAGCTTTTAGTTATGGTGTTTATCACAGCACCAGAAAAGCAGACCAGGGCATCCCCAAGTTCAGGTTCGGCTCCACCTTGCTTTTGGCTGGTGAGGGCACTTGCTGAGAGAATGGGAGAATGGGATCAGTGGCTTCCCTTTGGATCATCGTGCTTCCCTTCCTTTCCCTTCTCTTCCTTGCCCTGCCCTGCCTGCCCTGCCCTGCCCTCCCTCTGTTTCTATCTCTTTGTATCCCTTTCCACTTTTCATTATCTGTAACAAGGCCACTTTGAAGCCATGTGGAGACCAGGGGCAGTTGCCGAGAGCGTCCATGGGAAGGGGGATGCTTTGTTTTTTGGCTAGATACACAGCAGCAGCAGCAGGCTCCCCCGTCTCCCTGGAGTCTCTTTGGATTCCTTCCTGGCTTCTCAGAAGAGAGGGCTGATGGCTCCGGAGTGCCCTGGCTTCATGTGCACACAGCCTTTTGGTGCCTTTTGCCCTGATGAACTTGGCAGCTGTGTGGATCCGCGGAGGGAGCGGCATACCCACCTAACCTTTCACAGATGTTGCCTGCCAAGGTTTTCTGGCCAAATCGATTTTGACATTTTGATAAGAACTTGCGTGCTGTGCTCTGTAGTTTGAATCTTTGACTCTAAGCTGTTCTGAAAACCAGCTGTGGAACTAAATCTTGTTCACGGAATTTGCATGCTGCATCAGCACCAGAGACTGCCAGCGCCTTGAGGTCAGTTCCTAGACTCTGGAAGCAAGTCAGGCGGCTTGTGGTGGTATTGAATCACAGCAGTTTATCAGACTGCTGTCCTGGGTTCCCTGTGAGACAGAGGACGGATGTCTTGAACCCTTTGCTGCCTGTTGCAGTGTTTGGAATGAAAATGGGCGTGGGGAAAGGAAGAAAAACCAGCAATAGATTTTGTATTCATGGAAAAAAATGAAAATCCCCGCTCCTTGGGAAACTTGGTTGTGATGCAAAGCTGGTGTGTGAACTGAGACACCAGGAGCGGGTGATCTTCTGTCACTTGGTATAAGGGAAAATGGAAACATCAGACATTAAGTGCTTCAAGCCCTGGAAAGTGCACAGCTTCTTCCCTAATCGAGCTTCCCGTTGTCAAGCACACTATTCTAAGGGAAAAGTGCTATTTCCTTGCTGTGTTGCCTCCAAAGGGACAGCCAGTCCATTGGCAGGGCAACTTGCACTAGGGTGAGTGGCGGCACGCTGTCATCTCTCTGAAGACATGGTTTAAACCAAAGACAGCAGAGCAGAAGAGGAGAAAGATGCAGGTGTGTGTGTGTGGGGGGGTAGAAGGTGGAGCCTCTGGCGGCTCTTTACCCTGTGAGTCCCTCAGGTTTTCAGAACCCTCCCCTCCCCCTGGGCCCTCAGGGCACTGGGAACACTTGAGGAATGATAAGGGACAAGGCACTAGAAGACTGAGTTAGATTGTGGTGACCATGGTGACCTGGCGCCTGCTGTGATTCAGCAGCTGGCTTCCTCTGTACTTCTGGGCACCAGGCCCTCTGAGGCACTGGGGGCCGCAGTGCATCTTAGATTTGGGTAGAAGATTGGGTGGGAGGGGCTGGGCACCCTTTCTCTGAAGTGTCGGGAGGGGCTGGGCACCCTTTCTCTGAAGTGTCGGGAGGGGCTGGGCACCCTTTCTCTGAAGTGGCACAGCAGTCAAACCAGGTTGACACATGCACAGTTTGGGGGTCCTCCCTGGAGTCAGGAGATGGATGGATTCACCAGGGGACCACCTCCACTCAGAATCCTGGAGTCAGTGCTGCATGGGTGGTGTTCTGTTATTCCTTGGGCTCAATGGAGTTCATTCCCATAGCCCAGACCTATTCCTGGTCCTCCATTTCTAGCCTTTTCCATTCTGTCCCCTGCCTGGGTATCAAGAGTCCTCCTTGTTGTCTGTCTGTCCACCTCCCTGGAAGGAGTTTGTGTAAGATTATCTCTTCCCCAGGCTTGCATGGTCTCTGCAGGGTGTTGACTTCAGAAAGGTACTGGGTGCTGCTGATGGTGGCATCGATTCCATGATCTTTCTGTCTCTCTGGCTGCTGTGGGCTGCAGCCTAGGAGGGAAGGAAACAGGCCCAGAAGGCCAGGGGCCAGCCTCATGGGGTTTACTGGCATCGAAGGCTTGACACTTTGAGAGCTGTAATGATAGTATCTGTCTTCCCTCTGAGGTCTTCCTGCCCTGGCTGGGCTTGTGAGCGTCAGGAATCCATGGCTGACACCCGAGTACATAGTTTGTTGAATGTCTTATATTCTGAGGATACAATGCAGTCTGAACTTCCTTCCTTGGAGGGTCCTTTTTCCCCGCAGCAGGCAAGATGCACAAGAGTCAAGGCCCAGAAATCCCTGCAAGTGAGAAGTGATAGATGCAGAGAAGGCAGGATGTCCTAGGTGTGGCGAGGGGTCCCAGGATGGTGGAGGCAACCTCACTGTAGCCAGAGGGGAAGAGGGTGCAGGGTCGGGGCAATAGGGACATGATCCTTTCACAAATTGAGATCCTTCAAAGCCTTATCGTGCCTGGTGGGAGGAGGACGCCAGTCTCGACCTGTGCACTAGTCAAGCAAATACCTGAGGTGAAACATGAGGAAAGATCTCGTTTGGCCACAGCGTCTGAGGTGTCTGACAGCCGATGGCCCCTTTAGATCTGCTGTTTCCAGGCTATAGTGAGGTCCGGTATCATGAGGGTAGTGAGTGGCAGAGCATAGCTGTTCACCTTTTGGTGGCCAGGATGCAGACAGAAAGAGAGAGGGAGAGAAGGAGAGAGGGAGAGAAAGAGAGAGAGAGAGAGAGAGAGAGAGAGAGAGAGAGAGAGAGAGATCTAACAGGAAGGGGGGCCTAGGACCAAGAGATACCCCTCAAATGTGCATCCTAGAAAAGGCCCTTCTCTATTGAGGCTCTACTTACCACAGTCTGCCCCTTCTCAGCAGTGGTTCCCACATGGCTGGGAGCGGGTGGCTTCTCCATTCGTTCAGTCCCATATGCGCAGGGCACTTTTAGAGAAGCACAGTGCCAGCAGGACATACAAGTGCTCACAGGACACACAGATAAATAGGAGGGGCAGATACTGATGCCGTGTGAATGTCATAGTCCAGAGAGTGAGCCTAATGTGTGTGTGAGCTGTCCAGAGAAGGCTTCCAGCAGGGAGACAGGAGCTCAGCAACGCTCAGAGGGAGCACCTCTGACTGCAAAGACTGTCCCACCCACCCTGCTGTGAGAGCAGGACCGCAGAGACTGCACGGTGTGAGGTCACAGCTGCCCAAGGTGCAGCAGAGCCTGGTCAAGCTTTCTTTACCTTCAGGGAGCCTCTGCTCCAAGCAGGACTTCTGTTCTTTGAATTGTCTGTGTTTGATGCTGGCAGATATTGCAAGTGACACGTCACCTGGGCCTGTCCACACTTCTAACTCTCTGGATGGCATCTTTCTCCTTAAGGCCACTCACCACAGCCACCTCCGTCTTTACCAGTAGTGTGGACCAGACTAGGCTTAGGAACGGAAAATGTTGGGGGTGAGGCTCTTTGACATTCTTTTATGTGTGTGTGTGTTGGTCACGGATGCACAGATGCCAGCCTTGGATGACATTCCTTCAGTGCTGCTGTCTGCCTTGGTTTTGAGTCAGGGTCTCTAGTCAGCCTGGAGCTTGCCAAGACTGGCTGCGGGGGTCCAGTGGTCCACATGTTTCTGCTTTCTAAATTCTGGGGTGACTAATGTGTGCGACCACCATGGCCAGCTTTTAAAATGTGGGTTCTGAGCACTGAACTCAGGACCTCATGCCCACAGCACGGCTCACACTGAACCATCTCCCCAGCTCCTCAGAAGAAACTCTTGGTGTGTTCCCCAAGAATCATGTGTCAGGAGGAATTTGGATGCCTAAAAAGTGTTTGATGGCATTCAATAGGAAAATTACTGATAAAGGCTTTTGGCCAGTTGGAGGTGGAGGGGGCTGCTTCTCTTAGTGTGATAAAGTAACTGCCAAACGCTGTGGACAGGAGCGTTCACGTGAAAAACCACACTGAAGGCACCACGCACCTGCCCACTGGGTACAGTTCACAAGGATGGGGGTGGGGCGCCAAGGTTGGCAAGGGTGTGGGAGCAGCAGGAAACCACAGACGTTAGTGATAGGGACATGTGGGAAACGGATCAGATGGATTCTTCCAGCTCAAGCAAACATAGACCCCATGATCCAGTAATTCCTCTTTTGGACACTTACCAGGAGAAATGAGAGCATATGCTCACAAACAGACTCGGAGAAGGATGTTCTCAGAGTTGGACTGCTAATAGCTAAATACAGAAAGCAAGTCCAGAAGTTGCCAGTGGGTGAATGGGCAAACAGAAATAGAGTCATGCACTACTAGAGAAGTACTCAGAGACGAAAAGAATCGATTTTCCACGTGTGCCCCGCATGTGCGAATCTCAGAAACACTATGCTAGAAGGAGAGATGGCTCAGCAGAGAACGCTGCCTGCCATCTAGCAGAGGACTGAACTTGCTTTAGCTTCCAAGTCAGGTAGCTCACTACAGCCTGTAACTCCAGCTCTAGGTGGTCAGGTGTCCTCTTCTGTTATCTGTCAACACTTGCACACACGTGTGCACGCACACACAAACAAATCTTTAAAAAAATCAAAACCCCATCATGCCGAGTGGGAGAAACCGGGTACTCAAAGTGTAGAGCATATGTTTTCTTTATCTGAACTTCTAGATTAGGCGGAGATCCATGGCCGAAAGTAATCTCAACACTTATTGCTTATGTTGTGATGGCAGTGTCAGCAATTTACTAGAAAGGGACATGAGAGGAACTTCTTGGATTTTTGCAATACCTTGACAGGAGCCCCTGGTTTCCATAGTTGCCAGCATTTGTCAACATTCAACCCATGACACATTTGAGTCCTACATGTTTCATTCTCTGTAAATTTTACCTAAAACAAACAAGCTGCAGTTATGGAACTCTTGTTAATGATATGTCGGCAGAAGTGTACCGGTATCCACAATTGACTTTGAAATACACACACACACACACAAAAAATAATGTGGATTGACAGAGAGCTATGAGATAGAAATAGCAAAATTCAAGTGGTAGGGACTAGGTGGTGGGAACTGAGGTTTTCTCCGTGAAATTCAGCTTATCTGTATGATGGTTTTCATGTTAAAACACTTCATGAAAACCAGGCAGTGAACCTTTTGTGGACTTAAACGTATCTGGTGAACGTAGATTTAAAGAACTTGGGAACAGTAAGTTTGAGACTCAGAACAGTCGTTGTCTTTGAGTTGGGCTTTGGGGGGGGGTGGGCTCAGAAGGGACCATGGTGGCTACCAGGCATGTTCTAGCTCCTAAGTCTCGGAAGAAGCAGAGATGGGCCGATGAGTTTTATTTATTAACTTTGTAATAAAAGTGTGTATACGTGCGTGCGTGCGTGCGTGCGTGCGTGCGTGCGTGCGTGCGTGCGTGCGTGCGTGCGTGTGTGTGTGTGTGTGTGTAGCATGCACCTGCGATCTCAGTGTTGCTGTGGGGAGATGGGGGACAGGCACTGATAGGAGGAAACTCACTGGCAAGCTAGCCTGGTGTATGCAGCAGTGAGCAAGGGACCCTGTTGGAGGCAGGGAGGAAGGTGAGGCCTGACTGCTGAGGTAGCTCCGCCCCCTAGGTGCATGCTGGGACGTAAGTGCACCTACACTTGCACACACATCCACTCAAAACATTTAAAAATAGCACAAGGCCCTGGCTGTATGTATGTATGCATGTATGTATGTATGTATGTATGTATGTATGTATGTATATGGAAACAATACGTCCTAGAGATGGAGAGGAGTTTTGTTACAGAGTTATGCAGTTTTGGTCCAAGGTAGGGTTGCTCTGAACGTAGAGTTTTAGAGAGAGATCCATAGGAATCCAATGTGGGGGAAGGGGTGTCACCCCAGTGGCTCTAAAAGTGGTTTTTCAACATTCTGCTTAATTTGATTGCAAAGTTCAAGTGATGGATGGGTTTTTTTAGTGTAGTCATTTTTTAAATCTAAGTTAAAAAGAAAAAAGAAAAAACAACCTGTCCTGGTGAGATGGCTTAGCTGGTCAAATTCTTGCTCCATGAGTATGAGGCCATGAATCTGACACCTAGCACCCACCTTAAAAAGCCAGCATGGTAGTTAGTTCCCTTGTGACTCCAGAGCCAAGGAGATGAGGCAAGTGGTCCCTGGAGCTTACTGGCTGGCAAGCCACCAAATTGCTGAGATCCACATTCAGGGAGAGACCCTGTCTCAAAGAGTAAGGTGGACACATGCACACACACACACACATACCACACATGCATACACACACACACACATACACACACACACACCACATATGCACACACACATACCACACATGCATACATACACATACACACACAGAGATACCACACATGCATACATACACACACACACACACACACACACACACACACACACCACATATGCACACACACATACCACACATGCATACATACACATACACACACAGAGATACCACACATGCATACATACACACACACACACACACACATACCACACATGCACACATACACACACACACACACATACATACACACACACACACATACACACATACCACATATGCACACATACACACACACACACACACACATACCACATATGCACACACACATACCACACATGCACACATACACATACACACACACACACATACCACATATGCACACATACACACACACACACATACCACATATGCACAATACACACACACACACACACCACATATGCACACATACACATACACACACAGAGATACCACACATGCATACACACACACACACACACATACCACATATGCACACATACACATACACACACAGAGAGATACCACACATGCATACATACACACACACACACACACACACACACACACACACCACACATGCACACATACACATACACACACACAGAGATATCACACATGCATACATACACACACACACACACACACACACCACATATGCACACATACACATACACACACACAGAGATACCACACATGCATACACACACACACACACACACACACACACACACACACACACACACACCACATGCATACATATACACGAGTACACATGAGAACAAAAACACGAACCAGAAAGGCTGGAATCTGGACTGTGATAACTCAGCTCTATCCAGTCCCTCCCCCAGCCCTTATTCTCAGCAAATAGTCACCATCTCCTCTGCTCAAGCATAACAGTTCTGTCACAGCTGCTGCATTTCCCCTGTGGTGGTGGGAGAGGCTCACTCCTTTCTCTACCATCTGAGTTCTAAACCCTACCACAGCCCTCCTCTGTGTCTCTGGACCAAGGAGGTTTGGCCTTCCCTGTGTCTAATTCCTCTTCTTCTAGTAAGATGATGTGGTTGTTATGTCTATATCAACAAGCGCTATGTGGCTACCACACAACCCAGGTTTTAATACCCTAGTGCGAGATGGGATGCTGTTCACAATTACACCTCTTGCTTATGCTGTGTGTGTGTGTGTGTGTGTGTGTGTGTGTGTGTGTGTGTGTGTGTGTGTGTGCAGGCCAGAGGCTAACCTCCCAAGTTCCTCAGGCACCGTCCACCTTGGATTTTTGTGACAGTCTTTCACTGGTCTTGGCTGACTGGTCAGTAATCCCTAGGGCTCCTCCTTTCTCCCTTCACCCCTAGAAGCTGGGATCCTAAATGTGTGCCACCTAGTCTAGCTTTAATTTTTACCTGTGTATGGAGACCAAATCCACATCTTCTCGCTTACACAGGAAACATTTCACCAACTGAGCCGTAGCCCCAGCCCCAGTCTTTAACTTCATTCTTACCCTCTCTGCTCAAGTGTGTTTGAAATTGCCTCACCCTAGCTCTCTCTACTGTGTGACCTGGGTACCACATCTCGGGACCAGCTCCTGTCAACCACCTCCCAGTTGCCCTGGGATGCTCCTGGTTTCTCTGGTCTCTCAGGAGCATTAGCTGGATATGCTGAGTCAGGAATGCTACAGAAAACGACTTTCCCTGGGCCCCTGGGATACTCTAATCTGGTTTTTCTACAAGTCCCCTGCCACCTTCTCATCTCTTTGTGATCTATTCCTGAGCTCATCCATAATGACAATGACCCTCTGGGTTTGGGTAAGTTTGAGACCTGTCTGGGCTAGACAGTAAACTCAAGGCCAGCCTGATCTACACAATGAAGCCCCATCTCAAAATTAACAAAACATCAGAAGGGCTGATGGTGTAGCTCAGTGGTAGAGTACTTGTTTAGCATATGTGAGGGCCTGGGGCGTTTTCATTTGCTTTTATAGATTCAGTTTCCATAGTGACTGTAAGTTCTTCCATCCCAGACAGTTCTGCCAGGTGACCCATGGAACTTCAGACAGATCTCTCTGATGCAGGTGTCCCTTTTCTCCTCTCAGGATTGGCTGCCCCTCCACGGTGTGCTCTTAGTACGTAGCCTATCAGTTCAAATCTCTTGTCTTTTGATCTCGGTGCACGGCCTCATCCATTCTATTCTCTTGTCTCTTTGCTCCCTAACACATCTTACCCACCCACCACTCATGGGGGCTCAGTCTTAGGCTAGAATTAGACTAAATCCTTCCTCCTTGTCTTACTGTGTCCCATGGAGCCGTTGTTCCCTTCTCTTCCCAGTGTCTGGGCAAAGTCCTCGTCTTCTCCCTCCTCCATCTTGTTACCCTTTGTTTGATTCATTCTGTTGCGATATTTTCTGAAACTTCTGAACTTGTCTCTTCCCAACTTAAGACCACTGTGCCTTTCTGCTAAAGCAGCATCGTGAGTCCACTCTCCTTGTGGGTATGCCAGGATCTCCTTCCCTGTTTCTGTCTACCGGGTCCTCTGACTGCTGTGTGCTCTCCCTGCAGGCTTTCCCATTTCTGCCCCCCTGTACCTCCCAGGAAGGTACCCAGGCCTTCCTTCTCATCCAGTGGAAGCCATCTCAGTTGTCATAGCTGTGGGAGTGCTGCAGTGAGCCACTTCCCCCTGGCACAGTGTGCTGTGACTTTTAGTCCATTTTGATTGTTAACTATTGACAATCAATTTTAGAATGACATCCGATCTTCTCCCCCTCCAAGACATCTCATACACATTAGCTGTCATTCCCTATTTCTCCACACTCCCTGAGCTCAAGGCAACTGTGGCTCTCTCTCTCTCTTTATTCTAAAAATGTTCATTTGTTTTACCTTATGTGTACAGTGTCTGTATATGTATATGATGTATGGCATGGGTGTAGGGCTGGATATAGGTGTATTACATAGCACATGTGTGCAGGAGTCCACAGAGGTCAGAATAGTGCATTAGGTCATGAGCCACCATGTAGGTGCTGGGATCCAAACCCCACTCTGCAAGAACAGGAAGTGGTCTCTGCCCATGATCCATCTCTCCAGTCCCAACTCTTTCTGTCTCAGTTGGGTTTGTGTTTTCAAGACATAACGTGTGTGGTCTCTTGTGACTGCCCTCCTCTTACCACAGTGCTTTCATGTTTTATCCGTGTGGCTGTGTGTGTTGACACCAATGGTAATATATCCCTTTTAACTGCTGAACAATATTCTACATTTTATTTATCCATTGGTCCATTGGTCCATTGATGAGTGGCTAATTCTTGTTTGCTTGTTTTGAGACAAAGTCTCACTATGTAGCTCTGGCTGGTCTGGATCTTACCATATAGACCAGGCTTCCCTGGAACTCACCATATTGACCAGGTGGAGTGAAGTCACAGAGATTCCCCTGCCTCTGCCTCCCAAGTAGCTGGGATTAAAGCTGTGCAGCACCATATCCAACTTCCCTTGGCTATTATGAATAATGCTATTGTAACTGTATGTGAACATACTTTTACATGGATACATACTTCCTTCCATTTCTCTTGAGTGTGTAGAATTCCAGGTTCACAGGGTAACCCTAGGTTCAAACATTCAAGGAACCAACAGACTTATTTTTAAGTGACCTTAGTTTTTCAAAATGACTACCCAACTCTATTGCAAAGTAGAGATTTAGTTTCAAAGGCTGAGTTTTTAGTTTTCTCTCCAGTGGAAGATGGATTTTAGGAGCCAGAAGTAAAGCAGGGAGAGCTGCTTTTAGACACAAGGAAGGTACTGGTGGTCCCTGGGAAAGTGGGGCCAGGTATGGTGCACAGTGAGTCAGAGCTCAGAGTACTGGGGCACTGGGTGTAGACTGAGTCTAGAGTGGGTGTAGACTTTGTGTATAGGGTATGTAGACTTTGTGTAGAGTGTGTGTAGACTGTGTAGAGTGTATGTAGACTTTGTGTAGAGTGTGTGTAGACTCTGTGTAGAGTGTATGTAGACTTTGTGTAGAGGGTATGTAGACTTTGTGTAGAGGGTATGTAGACTCTGTGTAGAGTATGTTTAGACTGTGTAGAGTGTATGTAGACTTTGTGTAGAGTGTGTGTAGACTCTGTGTAGAGTGTATGTAGACTTTGTGTAGAGTGTGTGTAGACTTTGTGTAGAGTGTGTGTAGACTTTGTGAGTGTATGTAGACTTTGTGTAGAGTGTGTGTAGACCTTGTGTAGAGGGTGTGTAGACTTTGTGTAGAGTGTGTAGACTTTGTGTAGAGTGTGTGTAGACTTTGTGTAGAGTGTGTGTAGACTTTGTGTAGAGGGTGTGTAGACCTTGTGTAGAGGGCGTGTAGACTGAGTCTGGAGTGTGTCTAGAATGCACAGTGGCTGGGATGAGAAGGGAGGGACAGTTGGGAGGGCATTAGCTGTGAGAGAACTGGGGTCCAGATGGGGGAAGGAGGATTGATACTTGGGAACCAATAACAGGAAAGGGGAGGCACTATCTTCCCCCTTTGCTCCTTTTTATTTAGTTTCTTTATTATTAATATTATTTTTTTACATTCCACCCCAGTTTCCCCTCCCTCCCCTGCTCCTGCCTCCCCCCTCCCCCATCCTACCTCCATCTACTCCTCAGAGGGGATAAGGCCTTCCTTGGGGAGTCAACAAAGTCTGGGAAACCAAGTTGAAGCAGGACCAACCCCTCCCCCCAGAGTCAGGCTGAGCAAGGTATCCCACCATAGGGAATGGACTCCTGTTATGATAAATCTTTCTGCCAAAAGCCGCCTGAGCCCCACCGCCACGTGTGAACTTTACGCCAGCCGCCCGCCTGAATTAGGCCCAAATGAATACACAGAAACTTGTATTAGGTTCAAAGCTGCTTGGCCAATGACTAGGATTCTCATATGTTAGCTCAGTCTTAACTATGATAAACCTATATATTTTATAAGACTTATCTTATCGGACACCTTGTTGGCATCCCTCTTTGCTGGTGGATCACATCCTGCCGCTGGAGCAGGAGCAGAGGGGAAAAGAGGGCCCTTCCTGTTTCTCCTTCGCTTAAATATGAGTCTCCTTGCTATGTCACTTCCTGCCTGGATTAGCACTTCTATACTACATTTCCCAGAATCCTCTTTGACTCCTAGTCTCGTCTACTTGCTGTCTCATTGGCCAAACAGTATTTTATTTAATAATCAAAAAGATAAACATACACAGTACATTTCCCATCAGACTCCAAAAATCCAGTTCATGCCCCTGGGATAAGTCTTTGTCCCACTGCCAGCCCCCCCATCACAAGCCACATAACCATCATCCACATTCAGAGGGCCTAGTTCAGTCCCATGCAGGTTCCCCAGGTGTCGGTCCAGAGTCCATGAGTTACCACTAGCTCAGGCTGCCGCTGTCTCTGTGGTTTTCCCATCCTGATCTAGAACCCCTTGTTCATATGATCCCTCTTCTCTCTTTTCAACTGACCTCCAGGAGAACAGCCCGGCACTTGGCTGTGGATCACTGCATCTGCTTCCATCAGTTGCTGGATGCTAATTCTATGATGGGAGTTAGGGTGGTTACTAATCTAATTATAGGGGAAGACCAGTTAAAGCATAGCCCTTGGCTCTGAAATGATGATATACAGGTTACAGGGAGACATCATCCTTGGGAAGGCCAGGTTCATGGAGCCTGGAGCTTGAGAACAGACCAGGGTATGGTACAGGATGGTGGTGGTGGTCTGGGGGACCCAAAGAGACTCAGTGGGAAGATCAGTGGGGAGCAGCTGGGAGTGAGATGTGTAGGACCGGTGCCTAGAGAAGGCCTCTGCTCTTGCCATGCCCGTGTGTCACCGTGGCGCCTTCTCACCAGAAATCCCATCTTCAGCAAGCACACCTCTCTCTGCTCCTGGCTCAGTCTCCAGTTTCTAGCGTCTCTCTCAGAACTTAGTGTGTGGAAAGAATGGAGGAGGATGATGGAGACCCCACAGCGCTGTGTCAGTGCAAGCTCAGCCATCTGTGGAAGGTCCCAAGGAGAGTGGGGTAACTTCTTACTGTTGTGACCATATACCCAACAGGAGGCAGTGTGAGGAAAGGTCTCTTTTGACTCCTGATTTGTGGATCTCTTCCATCGTGAGGAGGAAAGCATGGCAGCAGGAACCAAGTCTCCTGGTCGTGTTGCAGCAGCCATTGGAAGAAGAGCTAGTATAGGACACAAGACCCAGGCTACAAACCCCAAACTCATCTCAAGTGACCCACTTCTCCCCTGAGGCTTCACCTCTCCACCCCAAGAGAGCCACCAGTTGGGGACGGAGTGTTCAAACACATGACCCTGTGAAGGACATTGCACAGTCAAGTCGTAACAAAAATGTATAAAACACTAGAATCTCCACCCTCCTAATACCTTTGGTACTTTCTCCTTCTGACCCTGTGTGGAAGCCATGCCCATCCTCATTTTACCTCAGTATTTCTGGCATTCAGAGCTTCCGGGATCCCACAGGCCCTGGCTGGCACCATCACCAGCTATTTGGAAGTTGAGGCAGACAGATTGGATTGGGTTGTTGATGGAGTTTGCCAGTTTGTGGTGGGAATTGAGCTGAATTTATTATCGTTTTTGCCAATAGTCCTCTGCCAGATATTTATTTAATCTGGGGATTTCTCGAGGATGCTAGGGGTTTGATGGGCAGGCGGCTGGATGCCAACGGGGCTGTATTTGAGCTGGCATCCCTTGTCCCGGCTGGCACCTGACTTACTGCAAAGTGCAAGCACCCGTGATATGTAACAGAGTTTGGGGTTCAGCCCACGTCCAGGACAGCTCTGAGCTGGTATGTACAGTACTGAGCATCGAGTCAGATGTCACAGAGAAAAAGGGGCAGATTTCCTGAAGATTAGAACTACTTGCTCTTTTTTCTCTCCAGTATTTTATCCAGCAAGGGGTAATTAAGTAAACTGAAAGACTGGTACTGTCAACCATGTGTAAATTTGGGGTGCTGTATCTTTAGGATGCTAAGACAAAGGAGGCAGACAATATTTGTGCCCACATATGCCCGTTTCCATGGCATGAGCCTCTGTAATGGTATTGATCTTCTTTTTTAGTAATCTCTCTCTCCCTTCTTCTCTCTGTCTCTCTCTGTCTGTCTCTGTCTCTCTCTGTCTGTCTCTGTCTCTCTCTGTCTGTCTCTGTCTCTCTCTGTCTGTCTCTGTCTCTCTCTCTCTCTCTGTGTTAATTCACGTGTGTGAGTGCTTGGTGTGTGCATATGTATATCACATATGTGCAGTATCTGTGGAGGCTAAGTGAGTATGTAGGAGTCCCTAGAACTGGAATTATGGATGTTTGTGAACTGCCAAGCCATGTGGCTGCTGGAAACTGAGCCCAGCATCAAGTGCTCTTAACCACCAAGACATCTCTCTGCCCCTTCAGGAGTCTCTTACCTCAAAAGGAAGCCCCCTTTGTTCCTTCAGAAGCATTACTTTTCTTTATGGAAATGTGCTTCAGAAAGCTGCCAGAGTACATAGTAGTTGAGAAATGTTGAAAGTGTGACACTAATAGCATAGGCTTCACTGGTTATTAAAGGGGGGGGGCGTTTATTTTAAAGAGACGCTAAACTAAATCCAGGTTGGCCAAGTCACTTAAATTGGTGAGGACTATGCAATAACCCCATCTCCAGTCCTATATAGAGCAGAGCAGGGTGATGGCAGAGCCCTTTGTCCCAGCACCAGGAGGTGGAGATGGAGGATTGGAAGGTCCTCTTTGGTTATACAGTGAGGTTGGGGCTAGTCTGGGCCACTTAAGCCCTGTCAATGAATGAATGAATGAATGGATGAATAAAACCACCCTTGATGGACAAATTGAAGTAGTGGAGATGTTAGTTTAAGTAGATCATTAACTAGTTCATAGATTGTTAGAGTTTCTGTGTACCGACCAGCAGAGTTGTCAGCTCTTGCTCCTTGCCATTTAAAAAGAGAAACCAAGTGTAATACGGACGTGTCCATCCAGTGTACCTCTCCGCCTCTTGTTCTTTTACATCTTTTTCTATTTTTGTCACGCCTTTCACAAATCTCTGGCGCCCTTAGCAACACACAACATTGTAGAGTTTTAAAAGTCTACACAAATGAGGCAGTTCACTGTTTTCTCACAATGTTTCTTTGTGTGATCTTTGTGTTAACATAGATGTGGGTATAACCTGTAGCATGCATCCTACAGATGCACACACCTAGTGTGAGACATGTGAATATCGTGGTTTACTCATTTTTAACTGCACGATAGAATTTGGATGCAATAACACTGATGCAGCAATATCTTTAAGTGTGTGTGTGTGTGTGTGTGTGTGTATAAACACATATGTAAATGTGAGTATGTGAGTGTGTACATGTGTGCATATGTATGCATGTGTGATTGCATGTGGGTATGTGTACATGTGTGAGCATGTATGGGTTGTATGTTGGTGCTCAAGTGTGTGGGTACGTGTGTGTGCCTATGCACTCAGAGGCTGGAGGACAGCCTTGTTTGTCTTTTCTGAGGTATTTTCACCTTTATTTTTGAGAAAGAGTCTTTCATTGACCTGAGACTTGCTGAGGAGAGCAGGCTGGGCAGCTGGAGAGCCCCAGGGATTTGCCTGTCCTGGGTTCCCGTGTGCTGGGGTTACAAATGTGTTGCCACCATGTCCAGCTTTGTAAACATTTTCAAGGGTGGGTTCTGAAGTTGGAACTCAGGCTTTCATTCCTGCATAGCAACAACCCTAGGGATTGAGCCCACCCACCAGTCCTTGAGTTAGTGTTCTCACTGGTTCTTCCATGGACAGAAGTTCTTTTTTGATGTAGTTTCATTTTAATTTTCTTAGTTCTTACGAGTAACACCTTTGTGCTTGTTCAAGAGACCTTTACTCCAAAGAGTTCATGTCACCCTCTGGGTGACTTTCTAAAAGTCACAGGGCCTCATTCTTTGTATTTGAATTTTAGCCCACCTGGAAACAGTCTGCGTAGGAAGGTCTCCCTTCCCCACAGCATCTCTGCACGTCCCACCCTTCCTTGCCACCCGTGCATGCCAGGCTTCTGTATATGACTTTTGTCTTGTGCACCAAGTATCCATTTTCCTGTCAGTCTGTTCTAAAGCCCTATTTCATGGGGGGGGGACATCCAGATTTCTTCATGGATATAGGTTTAGAATGAATCTTGGTAGGCGGATCACCCTCTCTCCATACTTCATATTAGATGCTTGGGTATGTTGTTCATTTTGCCTTTTCCCGGCCTTTCCTTTCCCAAGCCAGGTGCAAAAGCAAGGCTCAAGGTCTTGAATTCCCATGGGATTTTGATTGGAGCTATTTCGAGTCTATTTTCCAGTTGGACAGAACTTATCTTTCCATGATGGTGTCCCTTCTATGTGATGTGTCTCTAATACATATATATTTGTGGCATCTTTAATATGTTACTCCACAATTTTACATTTTGTGTTTAAGAAGAATCTCTTTTGGAGACAGTGTTTCTATGTGGCCCTGGCTGATCTTGAACTTGCAGCCATCCTCCTGCTTCAGCTGCTGGAATGCTGGGATCACCAGCCCGAACCACCAAGAAGCTTTATGTTTTATTCATAAACGAATTCTTGAGATAAACCATGAGAAGTTATTCTTGGCAAGATTAGATTGAAATTACAATTATAATTGGTTTCTTTTAAATTATGTTCTGTTTGTCACAGTTGTAATGATATTAATTTACTTTTGTGTGCTGATTTTATGTCTAGCTACTTTGGTGAGGCTTTAAATTTGACACATTGCCACTGGAGTGTGCTGGATTCTTTCTATATAATCACATCATGGCGTGTGTATAGCATGGTGCCCCCCCCCCAAGTTTACAGCCTATTTCCGGTTCTTGTAGTACAGTGCAGACCAGGACGTCTCCTGTGATGTCATAGGAACTCTTATCTCATGCCCCATATTAATCATAAGAACTCTTGTCGAATGTTCCATATTAAAGGAGACTCTTTGGGGCTGGGGATGTGCTTACCTAGCATGTGTTAAAGCCTGGGTTAGGTCCTGAGCGCCCTGCGTGGTGCTCACCTGTAATCCCAGCACAGAGGAGGTGGCAGCCAGAGGATCAGAAATTCCGGGTCAACCTCAACTACATAGCAAATCAGAGCCAGCCTGAACTATCCAGTGCACTGTAAAGAGTATGGATAGATGGAGAGAGCAGGAGGAAGGGGGGAAAGAGAGGGAGGGAGAGAGAGGGAGGGAGGGGGAGAAAGAGAGAGAGGGAGGGAGAGAGAGGGAGAGGTAGGGAGAAAGAAAGGAGGTGAGGCAGAGGGAGGAGTGGCAGACAGACATATAGACAGACAGATATATAGACACACAGACAGATAGTGAGTTAATTTTCTATGTGTCCTGGTTTCTGGTGGTGTTCGCCAAGGATTTGTTCTGTTTGTTCTGCTGCATAATATGGGTATTTTGTTTGGTTAGGAAAATTTTCTTCTAGTCCTAGTTTGCTAGGATTGATTGATTGATTGATTGATTTTTACATTCTGATCCTGTTTCCCCTCCCTTCTCTCCTCCCAGACCCCCCCCAACCTCCCCACTGTTCCCCCCAATCCACTCCTCTGTTTTCATTCTTTACTCACAACTGTACCTTTGATGGTAGTGTATACTTTTAAAGCAGCTATTAAGAGCGGCCATGTTCGGGCTAAAGAGATGATGGTTCAGCAGGTGAGAGAGTACCTGTTCTTCCAGAGGACCTAGGCTTGGTCCCCAGCATCCAATATGGCAGTCCACTGCTGTCTGTAACTCCATTTCCAGGTAATCTGATGCCCTCTTTTGGCCTTTGTGGGCACTGCACGCATGTGGTATACACACACACACACACACACACACACACACACACACACACTTCTTTTTAAAAGAATGACCAAAGGTTTTCTTCCTTCATGTTGGTATCAGGAGTTGTATTTACTTATTTTATAATGTTATTCTAACTCTAACTCTTCAGGAGTTCGATTCACAACTAGCAGTAGCCTCCTTTATCTGAGTCACGTGGGCCTCTGGTTTTACCATGATGCTCTTGTCAGAGTGGATGCCAGACATGCTTTTGAAGTCACAGGATATTTACACTTTGGAAAAAAATGTGTAATATGGGGATTATTTACTATCTGAATGCTTAATGACCTGGTGCTGGGGCCTGGTGTTTTAATCTGCTCCTTCGATTTCTGTGTTTATAAGAGTATTAGGGTTTCTAAGCCGTATTTTCTTAAGGCAGTTCTGATACATTTATTCTCTTGGAGTCTATCCATTTCATTTGTTCCCAATTTATTGCCACGAGATGGTCATATATCCTCCCAATAACTCTTTGGTTTCTGAAACTTCTCCAGTAATGTTCTTTTCACTCCTAATATTGTCCTATTTTCCACAAAATTTTGCCATCTATATTGTTCTTTCCAAAGAACTTTCGGGTTGTCACTTGATCTGCTTTGTAGATTTCTGGCTTTGTGGACTTCTTATATTTATTTTATACTTCCTGTATCTTGTGAGTGTATTCTCCCATCCATTCCTAATGCTTGACTTACTTATTGTCAGCTCGTCCCCCTTTCTATAAAAATTTAAGTTAATGAGTACATTATGCTCCACATTTTAATGTGTAGAAATCCTATTATCATTGAGTTCAAAATACTTTATGTCTGGCATTATGATTTCTCCATTAAATTGTCTGAAACTATTTCTTCATTTCCAAACTTTATTCTTCTAAAACCTTTTTGTTAGCAGATTCTTATTTGATTTCTAGTTTGCATCGTAATATGAAAAAGTGTTACCTTAAAGTGCAAGTGCTTCTGAGATTAAAAATGGGTTGATTTAGGTCTCTCTCTCTCTCTCTCTCTCTCTCTCTCTCTCTCTGTGTGTGTGTGTGTGTGTATGGGGGTGTGTGGACATGTGTGGACATGTCCTTGCCATAGCATATGTGTGGAGGTCAGAGGACAACTTAGAGGACTCAGTTCTTTCCTTGTGCCATGTGGACCCTGGGCCAATGCCCAGACTGACTGGCTGGGAGACAAGCATCTCACTCTGGTGAGCCATTTTATTGGTTGCATTAGTCCCTGTTCTGTTGCTGTGAGGAGACACCATGACCAAGGCAACTTACACAGGAAAGCATTTAATTGGGTGGTTGCTTACAGCTTCATTATTATCATGTCTGGAAGTATGGCTGCAGGCAAGCATGGTGCTGGAGTAGTAGAGAGACGGGGGGGGGGAGGGAGGGAGAGAGAGAGACAGAGACAGAGACAGAGAGACAGAAACTGCACCTTTGAAACCTCAAAGCCCACCCCCAGTGATGCACCTCCTTCAACAAGGCCACACCTCCTAATTCTCCCCAAACAGTTCCACCACCTGGGGACCAAGGCTTCAAAGGGCATCCACACTGGCCCAATCTACCTTTGAGATGTTTGAGATCTGGTGCTGATTCCAGTAGCACGGGCTGTAGACCGTGCTGTGAGAGGCATGCTTGCAATGAAGAGAGTTTGTTAATTGTGTCATTCAGGTTTTCATTACCTTACTGATTTTAGTTTCTTTCTGTGCTGTGATTACCGAGAACAGTACAATAAAAATCACTGAGGTGGATTTGTCCATTCCTCCTTGTCTCCCTGAAGAGCCCTCATGCGTTGCTAATTTCACTTCTTGGTAAACTTTGTTCTTTGCTTCTCTCCTAGAATGGAAGAGAAGGGTGGTGTATTCCTCTGTCCCTTTGTTCAATGACAAACAAGAGTCAGGGGCTGGGGGCAGACCAATCAGTAATATGCTCTCTGTGTCCACCCAACCCCAGGCACCCTCTCCTCTCACTCAGCCCTCTTTCACCATGTTGCTTCTCCCTGTTAAAGGGCAGCACATAGAAAGATAAATCTCCCATCACTTTCTGATTTAGAGGCACTTCTGAGAGAGCCAAGGTGTGTGAAGGCAGAGGGGTGGGCCTTCGGGAGGAGGAAGCTGCTGACCTTGGATCTTTCAGATGGCTGTCAAGGAGGAGAGGGCACCCGAGGAAGTGAAAATGCAGAAGCCTGGTTTGTGCCTGCAGCCCTGGCAGGGGAGCCCAGCTGGGGACTGTCCTTGATCTTTAAGCCCTGCCTCCTGCCAGCCTGCACTTTTGTTCTTGCCAGGCCTTCCCTGGGAAGACATGGGGGACATTTGTACTTGGCAGCAGGAAAGACACTTACTTCCTGGGATGGTAGCTGGGAGTGGCTGGCATCCCTGGGGGTCCTGGGTGATGAGTGTGAGGGTGGGCACTTCCGGACCCTCGCCCTGTGATCCCTGAGGTCTGGGAATAGCCAGGTGTTGGATGATCTCCTGCATGGATAGTTCTAGGCTCTGGGGCTAAAATTAGATGATCTCCCCGGTGCCTGGAGAGGATGAACCAGCCTTGTCCATCCACCCTGTGCCAAAGCCCAGTTGGGGATAGCCTGTGCAGGAGGCTGAGTCACGAGCTCCTGGACACTGTGTCCCTCTTATCCCCTTAATCTGTGACTTCCTTAAGGATGCAGAAATAGCATGTGACTGCCCTCTGGAGGGTCAGCATGCTTACACTGGAATCCCAGATCTACCGCCTGTCCTTGGAGCTCAGGCATGGTCGCCAGAACTGGGGGTGATTGTCCTTGAAGGGCAGGCATGGTCACCAGAACTGGGGGTGATTGTCCTTGAAGGGCAGGCATGGTCACTAGAACTGGGGATGATTGTCTTCACAGCATGGCGTGGTGATGGGTAAATACTATAGGTCAAGTACACTCAGTGTCCTTCATGGCATAGGCTGGGTAATACTGGTGCCTCAAACATAATAAACAGTGTAATAATCAACCAGGGTAATTGAACCCAGGGCTTGGTACATTCTGGTTTCTCTTTCTGTGATCCTTTGGCTTGAAGGAGGAAGACAGTGGATTTTCCTATAAAAACCCAGCAGAGGGCTGAGAGGAAGCTCAGTCAGTAAAGATCTAAGTTTGGCCCCCAGTGCCCATGTGAAAAAGTTGGCTTGGTATTACATGGCAGTAACCCCAGTTCAAAGACAGGAGGCTCCTCAGGGCTTCCTGGCCAGCCAGCATAGCCTACACAGTCAGTTCCACCTCTCAGTGAGAGGGTCAGTTTCAAAGGGAGGGGGCAGTGCCTGAGAAGCAACATCCGAGTTTGTCATCTGCCCTCTACAAGCATGTACACATGTGTGCACTCACACAATTGAACATACACACCCTGGCAGAACCCAGCATACCCCAGTGGACCTATCAGAACTAAGAAGACCATAAAAGGGACCAGTGGAAACCAGTAAGATCCAGAGGAACCCAAAAAGACCCAGCAGGACATGACAGGACTGATGGGGCCCAACCTTCACTGTGGGCCACCTTGGCCACTGAGGTCCCCCACTCTCCATGATTCCTGGGTCTTTCTGGCATCTTGTTGTGTCAGCCCTCTATTGGATCACACAGGAGCTTCTCTAGCACTTTCCTCGATTTGCACCTGCAGGAAGCATGGACCCGGGGAGGCTCAGAGCCCAGCACTCCCTAGGCCCATGGTCCCTGTAGGAACAGCTCTGCCAGGCCATGCAAATAGCTGCATTATTCTTCCAGAAAACTTATTAGATTAGAAGCTCAGTAAAAACAGCCTCCTCTGCAAACACTGTACATAGTCACTATCAACAAGGAAAATTTATGCTTCCAAAATAAAAAGAAAGCCAAGTGCATTAGTCACAGCGAGGAAGTGTTCATGGAAAAGGTTCGTTCCCCAAGTAAATAGCCACCGTGGAATTATAATCAAATTTCTTAATTATTTCCATAAATCTTTGGTGCATAAAAATATACAAGGCCCCCTTTCAAAAAAATCACTGTTTACAAGTGCCTTGGATGGGGGAGGCAGTAACCCAAACCACCCCTGCATGACTGGAACATTCCAGAAGAGAAGCCTCGAGGGGGATCTGAGTTCAGATTTCTTCCTCTCTGGCCAGGGTATGAGGGCCACTGCTCACCTTCCAGTGGCCCACAACAACGGCCCACCATCTGAGAGGATGCAGAAAGAGAAAGGGATGTTGGGGGGTGGGGTGGGCCAGATTCAGGGTTGATGGGGTACAGACACTGGGCCTGGCTGTGAGTCATGGGTCGATGGCAGGAGCTGACCCGGAGGCTGTGGAAACAGGGAGCCCGAGCTTTGTCCTGGGAAAGCAGGAAGGGCCCAAGACCCATGTGGAGCTCTGGAGATGCAGCCATGTCTTATTCCTCCAAAGAGGGGCTGTGGACTGCTGGGCCCTGAGTTGTTCCAGCTGGAGCTAAGCTCAGGAGACAACCCGCTGTAGGCTACTTCTCCATATGAGTCTTCCAGCTGGACCCTGGGCACCAAATTTGGCCCTGCCTCTTCCTGTGTGTGTCTGTTCACATGAAAACAGGGCTGTAAGTGCCCATGCACATGTGTGCATAGCTCAGAGGACAGCTTAGGGTGTCATGCTGCAAGTCCTGGCCACCTTGGCCTGGAGCTTGCCAAGCAGGCTTGGCTGTCTGGCCCGTGTGCCCTGGGACAGGCGTACTTCTTGCTACACCCAACCTTTTGTGTTATATGGGTTCTGACTCAAACTCAGGCCTTCATTCGTAGGAAGCAAGGAAATATACCATCTGAGCCATTTCCCCAGCCTCACACCCCACCCTTTCTTTGAGATATATGTGAGGGTCTCAGGAGTCCCAGGCGGGCTTTGAACTCACCATGTAATCCACAATGACCTTCGATTCTTAATCCCTCCTTCCAAATTCTGGAGTTATAATGCAGAGAATCAAAAATTTAAAAAAGCATTTTTCTGGTGCCCTCAGTATATATATATATATATATATATATATATATATATGTGTGTGTGTGTGTGTGTGTGTGTGTGTGTGTGTGTTCTCATGTGCCAGTATCGTTTAGAGAGAGGACGGAGACTGAGAAGTGAGTGACAGGCACTCAGGCCTGGGCCAGGCACACACACCAATATACTGACACTTTGCTACCTTCAGGGGCTGCTTCATGCCCCTGAGCACTGTGCAAGGGACAGTGGACAGGGCCCTGCACATAAGGCTGTGGTGCTTGGGGCAGTGCAAAGTCATGGAATGCATGCTGCAAACAGATGCCTGTCAAAGGCATTACAGCCATCTCCCCACCACACACACATAAACCTCTGAGAGCAGAATGTCTGTTCTGTTTCCTGTTCTCCACGAGCCTGCTTAGCTCTTCAAGAAAGCAAGTATCTTGTTTGAACAGTTGGCCGCACATTCCCATGATAACGCAATTCCATTAAAACATTCCTGCGTTCAGCAGAGAGGCACGGTGCCAAATGCTCTCTGTGTTGGATTAAGCCATAATCAGAATTAAAATGCGGAATCCCGACCTTCCCATGATGTGATGTGCTTTCCTCCCTGTGGCTGGGGGATGGAGCTGCCCCCAGGGTGGCAGGCTGGATGAGGGGCTGAAGTAGCTGCACTGCCAGCAGCAAGCTTGGAAGGGGAGAGCTAGTCAAGCCTCCCCATCAAAACTATGGAGTCCCCTGGAGCCATACCTCCTCCCTCCTCCCTCCCCCCCCTCCTCCCTCCCCCCTCCTCCCTCCCCCTCCTCCCTCTCCCTCCTCCCTCCTCCTTCCTGCTTCCTCCTCCTCCCTCCTCCCTCCTGCCTCCTCCCTCCTCCCTCCTCCCTCTCTGTTCCTGTCCAGGATGCAGAGGGCGTGAGCCAGGCTTGTTCTGTGGGTGAGCTCTGGACAGGCCCCTCTATCTAGTGGCGCCTGGTTTCAGAAACTCAGTTGTGGGCTAGGCTTTCCGCACTGTGCATACTGTCTTATTTTCATGGCTGTGGCCATTTCTCCACTCTTCCCTCTGACCTGCAGGTGGACTGTTAAATCCACAGGGAAAAGCACTTCCCCAAACCCTTGCTGACTGGGTCTCAGAGGCCTCTAGATGGCTGTTCCTGGCACTGGCAGTATCCAGGAGTCAGCTCTCTCCTTCTGTCGTGGGATCCAGGTCATCAGCCGTATATGGTTAATACTTTCATCCTGGCCATCTCCCCAGCCCTACACCTTAGTCTCTCTTTCACTGAACCTGTAGCTTATGGATTTGGCCAGTGGGCCCCAGGACCCCCCTGCCTGCCTCCTCAGCCCTGGGATTACAGGGGCAGGCCATTGTTCTCACCGTCACATGGGGACATGCGGTGAGCCAACCTTGGGTCTTCACACTTGTATAGCAAGCACTTTGCTTACTAAACACCTCCCACCACCCTGCTTGCTTGCTGGTAGCTTTTATTCCTCTCACTGCCCAGAGCCACCAAAGCTGGTGCAGTATGGGTTCATAAGGAAGGTCATTTGCAACCTTGTCCTGGCCAGGCTGTAGCACTGCTGTTACTTCAGAAAGCTTTTTAGACGGTTTGCTCCTCTTTGTGTCTCTGTCTTTCTAGAGACTGTTGGTCTCTATAAATAAAGGCTCTGTGTTTGTAATTAGGCTTGAAAATTTAGGTGACATTTGACTGTGTAGCTTGTGTTGCTGGCCTTGAGGTAAGCCATACTCATTGCTCTAGCCATCTGATTAACCCAGGTTTGCTCGGGGCCTCTTCTCTGCTAATCAATTAGGTCTAACTGGTTCTCTGCATTCACACCCTGACTTGATGCTTAGCCAAGGGCTGCAGGCTTTGCTTTTCGGAGTACATTCTGTATATAGAGAGGGTGCCTCTCTCCCTCCCATTCCTGTAGAAGGAGCTTGCCCCTGAATGAGTAAGGCAAGGGACCCATTCAGAAGAGAGGAGAAGAGGCACCGGGGAACTAGGGATGTAGTCAGGCTGCAGAGAACTTGTTCCTGGTTCTTGTATAGGAGCACACAAAGTGAAGCCCTCCTCAGGCTCCCTCCCAGGAGTCTGTCACAACCCAACCTGGTGTCAATAAGCTGTCACCTCAGAGAGGTCCTTGTGTGTACGTGTGTGTATACATGTGCTCATTGGTTGGAAACAGGATTGGACTCGATGCAGCCATTCTCAGCAGCAAGAGGTTGCTCAGGGGTGGCCACAGAGAGCTTTCCAGATGGTAGCTCAGAGAATTTTAGGGACATCCTAAGATCAAGAATGCTTTCTGTAAGAATTGGGTCTCCAAGTGAGCTATGCCTGGTCCAGGTGTCCAGGATGCCTCTGTGGCCAGGCAAAGGATCTCTGTGCCTCTCTGTTGCTACCACTCTCAAATACATGGAAAGATAAGTGACAACATCAGCCACACCTCTCCTGCAGGTCCTTGTGCCCAGGAACAAAAGGGGAAGAAGGTGTGAGTATCTGTGCATGAAATAAAACAAGAAATGCCTTTAAGAGGGAGAAACTACAGAAGAAACATAAGGGGAAGAGAGAGAGAGAGAGGGAGAGAGACAGATTAACAATGGGAGACTGGACAATTTAAATTCTGTTTATTTATTTTGTGTGAGCCATAGCACTCATACGGAGTGTTTCTCCCCTTACACTGTGGGTCCTGAGGAGCAAACTCAGGTCATCAAGCTTGGCTGTGAGTGCCTTTTACTGCTGAGCCATCTTGCCAGCCCAACAATCTTTTTTAAAAGTAGCTCAGTTGGGCAAAAGTACAACAACATCTCCCAGGAAGCAGCTGAGAACACATGTGCACACACAATGTACATGTCTATATTAGAATAGACCTTCTTGAGCACAGACAGAGCATTTTAAAACCCATCTTAAGTGATGTCACGAAACCTCTGTGAGTTCTATAAGGTCCACATGCCATGAACAATATCATCTGAACAGAACGCACCAGAGGCAGACATTATCAGCAGAGCTTAGAAGACGAGGCCACGTAAAAGAAAATCCTCCGTTATAACCGAAGCTAAAGTGAGAGACAAATAAATTACAAAGAACTAATGGTTGTGAAAACAGGTCCTGTTGGGATCTGTAGGGTACATTTAAAGCAGTGATCAGAGAAAGATTTACCCCCCCCCCCCCCCCCCGCAAGCACTTTTATTAACAAAAAATGTAGAGAGATGAGCAAGGTTGCTGCATCCAGAGGAGAATAAACCAAAAGGAAGAGTGAGATGAAAGCAAAAACCAAACAAAAATCTGAAACCCCCAACTATGCTGAGAGAAGAGCACAAGAGCTGACGACTAACCCCACCCATAAAGAAAGCTGTCCATAGTCGCTCCACTAGGAGCCATCACCTGTCAACAGCTCCTCAGTCAGGAGCCCTCCCTGCTGCATGCTGGGATGTTGGCTGCTTTGATCTTGTGTGGATACTGTGCAGTCAGCTACAGCTCCTGTGAGTTCATGAGTTCAGTAGTCCTGTCATGCCAGGAAGATACTGCTGCTTCCTTCTGGTCCTCCTAGACTTCTGGCTCTTATAATATTTCTGCCCTGTCTCCCAAGACTATTGGTGTGTGTGTGTGTGTGTGTGTGACTTTCACGAAAAGGAATTTGGCTGCCATACATCTGTATTTACGCCCAGAAATTCTACTTCTAGGAAGTATGTTAAAATACACTGGAAGAATAGAAACACACACACACACACACACACACACACACACACACACACACACACACACACGCACACACGAGAGAAGAGAGAGAGAGAGAGAGAGAGAGAGAGAGAGGGTAGACAGACAGGCAGACAGACAGACAGACAGACACACACACACACACACACACACACACACACACACACACACACACAAGGGAGGGAGGAAGAGACAGAGAGAGAGAGACATGCACACACATATAGATTGGCTCACTACAGGACTGGTGGTGGTTGTAAACACAGGTACAGCCTCATGATTGGGACTGCTCCCCAATAAACCCATCATAGGCTGAACCCATAGACATCATGCCTTGAAAGTGGTGCTAATGCTTTAGCATCAGCTTGCACCTTGTGACTGTATCATAGAGTTCAAGTCCTGGGGAAAAATATCAAAATGTATCTACTCAGTGCACACCATTTTTGCGCCCATTATAAAGTTGAAAAATTGGAAGTTATTGTCAGGCAAGGGAGATCTGTATTGGAGCCTGAACACCATGGAGTGGTTGAGTATCTGTTAGTTCACACACTTCAGAGCAGGGCAGCAGGAAAGCAAAGGCTGACGTCACTGTGGACTGACTCAGGGTATCTCCCAGGGTTGGGGAGTGACAGTGTGAAGTGCGGCCAGCATCTCGGTGGGCTCTTGGCGGAGAGTGTAGGTGAGTGCGATGGCGGTGATGGTTACAGTGGATGCTCTTGTTAAAACTCAGGAGAGTCTGCCTTCACGATGGGTGGATTTTATGGTTGAAAATATCCCTGAAGGGACTAGGAAGATGGTTCCTTTGGTAGAATCGCAGGCACAATAGCCTGAGTTCAGTCTCTGGGACCCACATGAAAAAAGCCCCTGAGTGGTGGTGTGTTACTGTCATCCCCGCTTTGGAGTGATGGAGATGGGCAGGGCCCTGGGCTCACTGTCTGGCTAACCTCACCTTCTTGGTGAGATCCATGCCAGTGAGAGACCCTGCTTCAGAGAAACACAGTGGATGGTTCCCAAGGAAAGATCTGAAATTGTCCTTTGGTCTTCACAAGAAAATTGTACCTAAATAAAACTAAGAAATTCTTTAGGGGCCAGGCTTGATAGCATATACTTACATTCCTCATACTTCAGAAGCAGAGGCAGGGGGATTCTGTGAATTTGTGGATAGCCTTGACCATGAGACCTTGTCTTATAAAACAAAAAAAA